>NW_009627006.1:0-14606 GCF_000690535.1 Cariama cristata
TATCAACACATTTTTCTAACTTTCCATGAGAGATGAATAATTCTTGAATACCCGTTTAATCCTATTTTAGTCTCTGCGTTCTAGAGCATATACCACCAATGCCAGAGTGTTCTCAGTTACATTATATGGTAAAAGCTTTCATCTAGATTTGTGTTCTGTTTACAGTGGAGGGGAGGGGGGGAAACCAAGACAAAACAAAACAAAAAATTGTGAAATTTTGGCCTTACTGGGGTTAACGGGCAAGCTCTTATTACTTCAAATGACAGGATCCTGCAGACTTACACTGGAGCAGTCACTTGAGTAAAAAGTGCTTGCTTGAGTAAGAACAAAAGGATCAGAGATGTAGATATAAAGTCTCTGTACCAAGATCCTCCGTTCCTGCCAGAAACATTTATTCCTTGCATACATATATCTATATCTGTAGCAGAGTCAGCTCCCAGAATGCTCTCCTATTGATCAGCTGTTGATTGCTGATGTCGTACCTGTGTAATGGTTATTTCCCAAGGACAAAAGCAGCAGACAACTGTTATGCATTCCTCTCCCCTGTTACGGATGGTGATTCAGCCAAACCAGTGTTCTCTTCAGAAGAGAAACATACCCTCAGATGGATTTGAGAGTGCTAGCAAGCATCACAACAATTCTGGAGATGTTTTTTACCACCTGCTTTGCATCAGCTTCTGGCAAGAATACCAATAGAGTGGGCTTTAATACAGTGAGGTACAATCTGAAGAAAAACACTGCAACATAAGACCAAATGAAGCAATATTGGATTCTTTTTAGGTTATTATGACATACTTTTCTGTCTGATGTATGCCTCCCGGGTTTACTTTTAGAAAATGTTTTTCACTCTGTTCTGTAGCTGTTGTGGTTTTTTTTTTTTTCTCTCCAAGTATTTACTAGCTTTCCTTTTTCAACATATATAAATGTCCAGAGTGCCAACTGAAATCACAGAATCACAGAACCATAGAGTGGTCAGGGTTAGAAGGTCCCTCTGGAGATCACCCAGTGCAACCCCCCTGCCAAAGCAGGGTCACCTACAGCAAGTTGCACAAGATCACGCCTGTTATCCCAAAAGTTGGGATTCCTTTACTTGGTGTGCAAGCCAATAACACACAGAGTCGAGATATTAGCTATTAGCAGTTCTGTACAGAAAGGGGTGCTAGGGGGTATTCCCACGAAGCTAGCGCACAGAAGTCAAAAAGATAAGCATATTTATACAATTCTATCAAGGTAATGTTTGCGTAATGAATTTACATCACTACTTGGCTAATCTTGATTGGCTTAACTTTCTCTCGTCTCAAATTAAAGGTACAGTGCATTTTAAATGTACAGTGCATATTCAGTGGATAGGAATCTTTACTTGGAGGGGGGTAGCTTTAGTACTGGAGGTTTGGGTTTCATATTATAATGAACTAAGTTCACTTAAAGGACACATGTCTAGCTGATTTATACAGTATTAACCAGGTTTCTTGGGCAATCAGCCCATTAAAGTTTCTGGTCCCTGTTTTCAAAAGTACTTGTTCTTTTTATCTTATTATCTTGTCAAGAGCCATTCTACCCAAATGATTTACATCAGTTCCTTATCTTTGTTAGAAATTACATCCATAAAGATTTTGACATTAATTCCTTGACTTCAGGCGGGTTTTGAATATCTTCAGAGATGGAGACTCCACAGCTACTCTGGGCAGCCTGTTCCAGTGCTCTGCCACCCTCACAGTACAGAAGGTCTTCCTCATATTCAGATGGAACTTGCTGTGTTTCAGTTTGTACCTGTTGCCCCTTAACCTGTCACTGGGCACCACTGAAAAGAGTCTGGCCCCATCCTCTTGACACTCACCCTTAAGGTATTTGTAAGCATTGATCAGATCCCCTCTCAGTCTTCTCCAGGCTGAACAGACTCAGTTCCCTCAGCCCTTCCTCATCAGGGAGATGCTCCAGTCCCCTCATCATCTTCATTGCCCTCCACTGGACTCTCTCCAGTAGTTCCTTCTCTGTCTTGAACTGAGGAAAAGTGAGAAAGAAAAAAACAGTTAATACTTTTTAGTCTTCTGTCTCGAAGAAAAACACTCTGGTAAACGTTTGCTGTACTTTAATCTAAAATTATATTCTTATTGTGTTTCAGTTTTAATAGGAAGGCATAAAAGTAAATGGGTAGTTTATGGATATTTGCATCAAACAAGTACTGTGCTTTGGTTGAATATGGTTTGTATATTTTATAACAAATGTTATGTAACATAGATATTTTAATGACTGGACTACTTCTTGATCCCTGTTCCTTTCCAAATTGTTGTATTCTGCCAGTGGAAAGGATGTGGGAAAGTGAATGGAAGAGATTTGTGGGGATTGCCTTTGAATAAAACTGGCATAGCTAGTTGTTCAGTCCTTGCTTCTGCTGCCCTTTGCTGCAGCAGGTGTGGGCAGATGTGCTTTCTAGCACCTGCAGAAGGGATTGTTTGCTTCTAGCTGTTAAAATCTGGGGACATCCTGAGTAGGCTGACAGACTCATTAAATAATAACAGCAGTTTCATTGTTTCAGTAAGAGGTTAAATTCTGAATTTGAAATGCAGCACATTATTCAACCCTTACACCTCGGACTATAGGCAGTAGGTAAATATTCAAACATTGATGCCTGGATTATTGTCTCCATGACATGTGGTATTATGCGACAGTATATCACATCAAGTAAGGAGGACTAACGTACTGAACTGCAGGGGAAATTTGTAGAGGCCAAATAAGTTAACTTAGAAATTGTGAAGGATGCTGGGGAGAAATGCCATATGATTTCTTAGTGCTAATAGCTTCAGGTGAGTATTGTATCTACAGAACAGACAGAATAATATCTGCCTATGTAATATGCTGTTGCCTAGCCATGATTTTTCTGTTCATCTTTCATTGCAGTTCTTTAATTGTTGAACAGTTTCAGTCTGCCTTTGAGAGAATTAGCCAATATTAGAGTTCTGTGAAGGCTGCATATTAATACTTAATCACATTTTCAAATTTTTCAGGTGCACATTTTAGAGTCATTTTATACCTTGCCTGGGGAACCAAAGCCCAGTTCCTCATACAGTTTTTGGTTTCTGCTTTCAGAAGAAAGCACATACTGTGTTGATGGAATAATGAAGTTTGCTAACAACGTGCATGTGAATATCCTATTCTAGAAGATTTAAAACAAAAATGAAACTATTTGTATAAGAAATTAATTGAAACTAGGCACCACCACTTAAAACCTAGCTTACCTTATTCTTTGTCCAGTGGATTTAAAAATAAATTATGGGCAAAGGAATTCTGATTTCATTTCACATCTTGACTGTTCCTGCCACTAGTGTATGATTACCAGATGTATCAAAAAGATTTAGTGTACATATATAATGATACAAAGAACTGGAGAGTTTGGATTTGAAAAAAAAGATGCTAAATACATATTAGCACTGTGTTTTGCTAGGTTTTATTAAAAGAAACATATCCTATGCTAATTAGTGTTATCAAACTAAAATTATACAAAGAGGAAAAAGGAGATAATAAATTTTTTAATAGAGTAAGACTGTTTAAAATGAATCTATGCTGCAACATGTACCAATAGTATTATTAATGAAAAGTGTATACTGGAGTATACCAATATGATTTGTACTCAAATATTATGGTAGTGAAGATGCTGTAAGTATCTTGAAAAATTCAATATAAAGTTGAATTTATTGCCCAGGAGTAAACCCTGTTTCAACGGTGCTAGGTTGATACTGGGGTCTCCATAAGTGAAGATAAAAATTCTGTTCAGATTGCAGACCTGTCAATTTGTTTATTCACATACTCCCTTTTAGATGTTCATTCATTTTGTTGTGTCCTCTCTTTTCTTTTTAGAATGAAAACCATGTTCGTAGCACTAGAGGCACAGAGAGAGGGGAAAGATTTCTTAGGTACAGGATTATTAAAGTCCTGAAGATCTTCCAAGAGGAAGTTCAATTTTAATACCATGAACAAAACCAATCACTCTAACTTGACTACCTTTTCCCCTACGGAGAAGGACAGGGGTTGCTGTTAAATCAATTCTTCAAATTCCTTCTTTTTGCTAGGAATTTTTGCTAATGTGTAAATCATTAAAAGAGTGAAAAAATGAAGGAAAGAGAGAGAGGGAGAGAAACCAAAGAAACCTACCTATTGCCAATATTGCCAACCCCTTTGGGAATTGTTCATTATCATCCTTCTTTTCTGGATCTGAATTATTACATCTCTCTAACTATTCACATAGCATTTTTAAACTGTTTTTTGAACTACCATGCTCAGAGAAAATACAGTACAGCTGAGAAATCCCTTAATATCCTGACACATCCATGCCGTTATCGGGATATAAATATGTAGCACATGACAATTACAACTTGAAATCTTTGACATCATGTCAGAGAGTCATTTCAACCTCCCTCTTTCATGTCGCAACCTCTTGCATTCATGCCCACCTTTTAAAAATTCCACTTTTTCAGAGCACATCACTGAACAATCCAAGTTGGTTTAAAACTTTTTTTCTGTTACCAAAGAAATCTGGAACATACTCCCAGACTTGCCAATCTGCCATTTACATCATTATTTTTCTCACTTCCACAGTTCACCCACTACAAGCTTTGTGATGTTTTTGCGATGTGTTGTTAAAAGCTGTGGAGAAAGCTGGTGCCTGTGGTACAACCTTTTTGGATGTATTTTGTAGACCTTACTTGGTTCTCACTGGCACTGTTGTAAAACAGTAGAATGTTATATTAAACTACTTCATCACAATCAGACTTCAATTTGTTCCTCCGAAAACATATATATTTTGTTCCGTGCTTATATCTTTGTGCTTTCTTTCCACGGTATAATGAATCAAAGGAAGTTTTCTGGGATCAGCAGTTTCAGGAGAGTTATAATGAGCAAACCTAGAAAGAACAAATTTGTGCATTGCTATGGCTAAGACATAGGCATCAAAGGCCTAGTGTGACAAAAGGAAAGGACATTTCTTAAACTGAAAAGACATAATAAATGTAATTTATTAGAGTTGTGGAGAGAGGAACAATTCATCTTATATAGGAGAACTGAGTATTTCTAAATTAATGCATTTATCATTCAGTGCATTGTTTTGGTGTTTGGATCCAAATGATTGCTTGAATTAATAATGCCTTACAGAGGTTTGGTCCAAATTTTAGGGCATACTTACTTCTCATGCAGCTGCACATGCAGAGACTTCCACAGGAGTTCAGCCGTGCTGAGGACTGAGTAAAATCCTGAACAAAAAGCTTTTTAAGTATCAATATATGACAGAATCACTTAAATCAATTCACAGCAATAATGATTCAAAGCAAAGTGCCCAATAAAACCATAAGCCAGTCTGAAAATATGAAACATTTATTGCACATGTCTGCAAGCACAGAGGATGTAGTGTTGTGCTGTAGGAGTACAGAGAAGATAGACCTTTATTTCTAAGGAACATCACAGAAGATCTGGCAATCTAGATAAGTTTTTCACAGATTCCGTTGACTCCACAGGGCATATGAACTGCTGATAGCCATCGTTTACTCTACTAAGCTTATTTGCTACTTTTTCAGAAATTCTGTATATCTAAAATTTTATTTCCATCCCTATCCTTACAGATATAATATCAACATTATTGTGCTGTTCATAGAAATGTGTAAATGTGAACTTGTGAAAAAATTTGCTGACACGACAAATTGTAAACAATTCAGTGCACACTGACAAGTACATTGATGCATGTTATTCATTTTTGTGGTGTTACACTTGCAAGTACCTTCTATGCCTGTTCATGACAATGTCACATTTTGAAAAATAATGTAGTCAGTAAACAGCCCTCAATTTTTAAGAGCAATTTGATGAAATATTTTGTTGCTATCTCTAGTTTACCTGAGATATAACTACTGATATTACGGTTACAGCATTTTCTGTGTAATACAGGGATGTCTAACACTTGCAGTGATCAGAATGACTATTATTTCTTTATATGCTTATTTATTGTCATTTCTACAATTCCTAACAGTTTAGCAACTGAGCACTCTTCTAACAATTATTAATAGCAAAAGTAGAAGCAATACCAATAGACAAAACTTGCTTCTGTTGCTCAAAAAGAGGCATAATTATTCTAGAAATTTTAGAATTGTTTTAGTAATTTTAAGTAGATGGTATCTTAAAGGTCTGCCTTACCTTATTTTAAATTATAGGAAGTGTTCTTTCTGGCATACTAGTGCGTGAGACTTCTGTGAATAGCTTTTCAATTCATTTGCAATTCTACAAGATAAAAGTTCTTTATTTTTAATTTTATGTTAAATATATCTCTCAAAAATACACAGTAAACTACTAAATAATTAAAAACAATCAGATTAAGTGTTTTGATCTCCTTTAAAATAACTTTGAATATACAAAATTCTAAATGAAAAATGATATAGAAATATCCAAAATATTTAGCATTGTGAAAAGCTCAACTCTTGAAAGTGATGTTATAAGAATGAATTGAATGTCCTTTCAAACTGGAGAACACTGAGCGTTAGACATTTTAAGTAAGTATTACGTTTGCTGTCTTAATTTGAATAATGACTGGTTGCTTTCTTGATACTACATGGATAGTTAATGCCTTCTAAATTAGATCATGAAAATTAGTTCTGTACTTTTCTAAGTACATATCCTTTCTATCAAACTAAGTATTTCTAGAACAACTGATCTTATATGGTATATCACCATGCTGGTGGAAAGAGGGTTAGGGCAAATGTCTAAATTCTACTTTAATTAACTAGGCATTCTTTAGTGTAGAAAAGCTTTGTTTTTGTGCGACTAAAAGGTGGGGGCTATATCACTGAAAGGAAAATTATAGACTTGAGAAAGCATATTTACTGTAGCTACATTGGTTTACTCTAAGGCGCCATGATGAAAAAAATGAAAACAAAAAGCAGGAAGAAAGGTAAGTTTGACCTTCTGTGGGACCAGATAATTGACTGATAATTAACTTCAGTGGAAGTAGGCCCCTGTACTTTACTCAGGATGTGGCACAATGTTATTATTGTTTCCGTTCATATGGAAGCTTAAGATCACCATAACTTGATTAACAGTGAAAAAGAATTAAATCACTTTTATCTTTATTTGAATGTTGAATTACATAATGATACTTTTTAACCTTTTGTTTAGCTGTAGGTCATTTCTGAGGACAGTGAATGTCTCTATTCCATGAGCCAAAACAGGGTATTTTAGCTATTGGCTTTCTTTGCTACCATTCAACTAGTGAATTCTAATGATTTTTTTAAAGATATATGGTCTTCTAGACTTTGGATGCACAAGCATTCCTGAATGCTAGTTTTGTGACAGTATAAATACTCTTATCGGTAATACATTTTGATCTGAGATTAAATATTGGTTTATTTATAACACTTAATTTTTCATATTCATTGGCCAAAAATGGCTTCAGAATACAAGAATGCAGAAAATAATTATTATTAAATATCCACAAAAAACCCCCTTCTGGGTTTAGCACATTAGAGATACATACATTACTTCTAAGAAACAGTAGGCACAGGTTCTATAGCAAAAAAAATTAGAGCCCTGTAATTTTTTGTAGGGGGGACACTTGCTTTCATAGCTTTGAAGCTTGAACATTTATGTGCGCCTGAGTTTTATTAAGGCGTATATACTTGTTTCTTTGGCAGGAATTGGCACAGTTGCATGTCAGGCACTTAGGGAGAGGTAGCCCTTGTCTAGGGGAATACAACTGGAGTCAGTTTTATCTTCCTTTTGGTACTACTCATAATTAATTTTTTGATATCTAGCTTTCCATTTTTAGGGACACTTAACTGTCCTTATAAATTCTTCCAGTTTGTGAAAAGTTGAACACTTAAAACTTCCCAGTTTTGCAAAAGTCTGTGATAACCGTATTCCTTTGTATACATTTAAAGATTTCCAGCTTTCCTTTGCGAAAACACTAGATCTGTAATAGCTTCTTGCAGAAGTATTTTTTTTTTGGATGCATTCCAATTTCTCTGGATAAGAGTTCCCACTTTTTTACACTTGAAAGAAAAAGTACTGCTGGATCCGAGTCCCATTTCAAGGTCAACTTTATATTCAGAAAGTGGTCTTACTCATTGTGTGAGTCATGAAGTGCATGTGAGATAATATAGGTTCTGCCTCTGTTAAACCAAGAAGTTAGCTTTCCTCAGAGTTCTTCATTTAGCTTGAAGCAGAAAGTTTCATATGCACTAGAAATAATTGTTACTCATCACTCATTCTTTCCCCTTCTGTCTTGTTATCATTTATCATATAAAGTACATGATCAAACTGGGCACATTGAACCATCATTGAACACTACTGACTGAGAAGGCCACAGTCCTTCATGCCTTGTACTTGTGGTGCCACTTCTCATCTGTAAACTAAATCTACTTGAACGGCTATTTATTTGTATTTTGTTGATTCCAACGCTCACTTGAGAAACCATTCCTATTAACAAGTTTCTGGACACTTGATAATCATGTCTGCATAGACTTGGGAGATGTTATCCGAACTTTGCTTCTGTTTAATGCTGCATGGCTCAGTGTTTTAGTATCGTCTTCCAAGAGACTTCACAGGTGTATGTATTCTCCTCTATGAAGTCTTAGGACAGACACAATTCACAGTTAAGAAAATATTATTTCTGATCAAAACTCAAACAAAATAAAAATCAGGCAGTGCTCCTTGGTATCTAGCATTTTAGAATATTCCAAGTATGCATCAATAATATTGTATCTTTCAACATGTTCATCTTTCTTGTCTTTCCTTTGCTATAGAAATGATAGCAATTGGTGTTAATGGCATAGTGTTGTGAAATATGCTTTCTGTGGTTTTGTTCCTAGGTTGGATTAGGATACATTTCTGGCTATTGTCCGTATGTACTGTGTTTGGTTCACATCATAGAGCTTTCTTGGAATATTCAGCTGGAACTTAACTAAAGAACACAGAGTACTAGACAATACTAGATATTCAGGAATAACATAACAAATGCTTAAAACATAGCTGTTGGATCTCTAACATCAAATGTTTTGTTCTACAGATCTGATCCTGCTATACCACCTACTTGCTAACATGGAAACTTACACTTCAAATTACAACAGCTTTTCAAATTACTCTTTAATTGTATGTTTTTTTAAAGATATACAATCTTCTTGTGTGTGTTTGATTTACTTGGAGTCTCCCTGAGTTATGCTCTTTTTTGACACAAGACAGTTCAAATGCTTTGTTATTTTTCATCGTAAACATTCTCAATCATTTCTACGAATACTGAATCACTGATATTTCATCCCCAGTTTTTGTCAACCTGGGAAACAAGAATGTGATTTTTAGATGTAAGCAACTTTCAGAAATGTTGGGAGGTGACATTAGATAGGTATTTGGACCTTCTGAAGTTTTATGAGTTATTCCCTTCTGTGTTTATTTGTAGATTGTCATCCGGCCTTTTTAATCACTTCTTAGCTCCATGTATTTGACACTTATGCTTCAGCTCTTCAATGAAAGAATTATATAGACTCTAAGATTAAAGGAAACACCGCTAAAAAGCCTCAAAACTATTAGCTGGAATCCTAAAAATAAGATCGCTAATAGCAGTTATGCAAAGAAAATGGGTGCTGTAGCATACAGTTTTCATTTCACTGATCATATACCATTTGATTACCAATGTAGTGCAACAACCTGAAGGTCTATCATTATCACTGTCCAATATTTGTTACTTCAATGTAACAAATAGAAACCTTTTCACAATTGTTAACTATGAACTCAACAGTGTTTAATATCATTATTACGTACACTGTTGAATGTAGATATTAAGTGTAACATTAATTTTCTGTGGATTGGGAAATTGCATTAGTATACCTCATAATTGCAGAACCTTCACGTGTGTGTATCTACTGGTGAGAATTTGTCATACTTTCTCTTTTTTTGCTTAATCCACAAGGCTGGGAATTTATTACAATTTTTATCTGGAGTGCCAGGTTTCTAGCTTTAACTCTGGAGGTTTCATATTCAAAGACAGGTTGGAATAGCAGCTGTTACATTAAGAAAAGAGTCAATCCAGCATACCAGCTGTTGTGGATTTTTTTATATCTGGGATGAACTTCCTTTGATCAGTGGACACAAAAGGTCCACATTTCCCCCTGGAAGCAGAGTCGACTGGAACAAATCTATGATTCTAGCCTACTATTGTCATTCTCTGAAACAATCTTACCAAAATACAGTAACGATTTTTTGCTATGTTTATAAGAACATTTCCTCTCATCCCAACCGTAATGAGATGACCTTCATATGACACATCTACTTCTTTATTTGATATTGTACACCTGACCTTCTAAGAATTACCGGCAAGTATACGGCTATTATGAATGAAATAAGTTAGACATAAGCAGTGGCTCCTATTGTCTCCAATCCAACGGACTGAAATAAAATAATAAACCAGTATCTGAAAAAAAGCTGTAGAAGAGGACACCATTTCATAACAAAAATGATTCAATTACTGCATTTCACTAATGAAACATTGTCAGTCACAGCTGTTTCACTTAGTGGGAAGCTGAGAAACGTAACATCTACCATGACAGAATTTGATGTGAGGAACTAGCTGTTTGCAAAAGTATTGAGTGATAAATCTAAAAAGCAGAGAAGGAAAATAATGACAGGATCTACAGCTGCTCTATAATCATCAAATTGTGTTAGGAATGGCAAAGAGCAATGTTATCACCTGCTAATGTCCCCTCCTCTCATATGAGTCTTAATTTCAACACAAAGTGTCAAGAAAAATAGTCTTACTGCTGTCCACACCTATGAAGATGTTTTAATATTGTTCACTTGATGGCAGAGGAGAATTAGCAACTTTTTAAAGCTTCACTAATTTTTGTTTAAAAAAAAAGGACCAAAACAACAAAAAAATGCAAACCCTGTCTTTAAGATGGTTTGAAGAGGCCCCTATAAAAATCCTTCTGCTTTGCAGAGGCAGTTAGAACTGGTTGCTGAAAACAGAGTAATATGCACTTTGGACAAGAAGCACATTTTGAACATCATTTTAGTGTAACCTTGAAGTCTCAGCTGATTTGTACAGTAACCATAGTAAGAAAATATTATAGTTTGAATGATGTTTCCCAATCCAGAATGATATCCCCTGTTTACAGAGTTTTGTCCACTGTCAGTTGTGATTTTATTGGAAAATGTTCAACAGAAGCTGGTGTATAACAAGAAACTTACTACCTGAATTTGAATTATACCTGTTTCAAGAATCTGGCCTACAATGTATAAGTGTTTTGACTGAAACAGTTATAAATTAACTCTGAATGTTTTGGTCTCTAGACTACTTTTATGCCCTTGCGGACTTGAATAACTTCATCTGGAAAGCTTCAGGAAAACTTTGTAATGTATGCGCTTTCTTGCCAGTATGTTATGCAATTACTAACGATGTTACAAAAGTAGATCACAGAATCACTTAGGTTGAAAAAGACCTTAAGACCATTGAGTCCAACCATTAACCTAGTACTACCAAGTCCACCACTGAACCATGTCCCTAAGCGCCACATCTATATGTCTTTCAAATACCACCACTTTTAAATACTGTACCACTTCCCTGGGTAGCGTGTTCCAGTGCTTGACTACCCTTTTAGTGAAGAATTTTTCCTAATATCCAATCTAAACCTCCCCCAGTGCACCTTAAGGCCATCTCCTCTTGTCTTATATCTTGTTATATGGGAGAAGAAACCGACCTCCAGCTCGCTACAACCTCCTTTCAGGCAGTTGTAGAGAGCGATCAGATCTCCCTTCAGCCTCTTTTTCTTCCCAGTAATTTTAAGACATTTAGCTCAAACAGCTTTCTTTAACTGGTGTAATTTTAGCTTGCAGTCATTGTTTGAATCTAAGTTTATGTGCTTTTTAAGTGTGTTGGTGACATTTTTACCTTTCTCTACAATTGTGCCATTAACTCAAATGGACTTATGAGCACAGCTGTAGAAAGACAAGGCATTGTATACACTGAAAACAATTTCAGGAAAGCTGAAGGCAACCAAGGTGCACATAAGCTCTTACTGTGCTATTGCTCTGTCTTTCAAGGGAAAACATTACATTTTCTATACATAAAATCAAACTGTCTTGAAATCTTCTGTCAAAACAAAGTTGCATAAGAAAATATGAAATATTTTCTCTATCATCAGTCTGGTGAACTTTCACAAAGCAGAAAGAAATGTTCTAAAGAAAAAATTGGTATATTCCTAGCAGAAGTGCATTAAAGAGATCAACAGGAATTTGACATCTTCAAGATCTGAACTATGTGTTCTTGCTAAGCTTTAAGAATATAGAGGTCAGCGTTAACCATCAAAAGATTGTCATAATGTGCAAATGATGACTTTAACGTTTCACTAACTACAGGGACTACTGAAAAAGTAGTTTGTAGTATCTAAAAGAGTGACATATTATTCTATAAACAACATCTTATTTGCCATTTAAGTTCAGCTTTGAGTTATGGTACTTCTGAAAGAAAGCGAATGCAATGGTCACTCTTTTTACCAATTTTTAACTGTAAGTCATTTTCACAACAGTTTATTTTTTGGTAAACACTGTAGATTTTAACCTAACCATTTCTTAAGGTGGCTTATTGACATTTTGAAGCACTCTTTTTGAGATAGCATAGCTGTTAATATTGCTAATGGTGTGCCTTATACATTCAAAATCTGGACTGCTTAACCCCAAAATCATTGAAAACTTAAATCTAAGTTTGAACTCATGGTCCTACTGAAGGAAATTAAATAATCCACCACACGATGCTATTGTCAGAGAAAATCCGATTTTGATTAATTTCAGCTTTAATATTTATATGCAATATAGTATTCCTGAAGTAGTGTTGGTAAAAGAATTGTCTTTCAAATAAGGACAAAATCATGAAGTGTTTAATAAATTGGATTACAGCTTTTTGGAAATCAGACTGAACTGATGTCATGCACTGCACTGAGATATATATATATATACGAGGGAAAAAATGTAAAGCATTTTTTGGTATGGCTGACAAATAGAGGTAAATAGTTGCATGTGTGATTGTTATTGTGATAGTAAGTTCAAAAATTTCATTATGGCATGTCTGTGCTGGTCAAGAGACCCTTTTTGTGTGTATGTGTCAAAACTCCAAAGATAGAAGGAACTGAATTGGACTGGAGGCCTGTTTGCAGTGAGCAGCAAGTATTCGCTTGGGCACAGGTCAGGGAGGCAGAGCAGAGCCGTGCTCCACGAAGGCAGGGAATGGCTCCCTGTCTTGGCTGCCCTGAAACCGCAGAGACCAACTGTCTCGAGACAGCACTTGGCAAAGCACAAAGTGAACTGGGTCTGGGGGCTGACCAGATACCCCTAGCACCACTTGGAACATTCCAGAATAGCTCACCACGTATGTGCAGACATGCAAATGAGTCTCCACCTGTGGGAAGAGTCCAAAAGAACCTGACCCAGAGCGACTGGCCCTCAGCCATGGGGCGCGCTCCTCCACCCAGGACCTTGACGGAACAACTGACTGAGAGGGCTCTGATTCACCGACTGAGAAGACGTCACTGGATCCATGAGGGGTGATCCTATCTCTTTGTTTTCTCTCTTACTTCTTCTACTTCAGATCTTTTATAAGAATAAGAACTTGCCTAGTCCTTTTGTTCCTTCCACCACAGTTTAGGGAAAGTTTGTAATAAAGTTAATTATAGTTTTATAACTGGAGAGTCTGTGATTTCTCCTGCGAACCGTGCAGAGTGTTGTAAGAGATCACTTCTCCCCACCCACGTTGAGCAGGATGGGATGTTAAAATTGGAGTAGTTGGCAGGATAATCTGTTGATAGAATCAACTGCAGAGGAAGACCAGGCACCCTGACTTTCAGCTGATAGTTTAGATAACGCTAACGACCCTGTCAGATAACGGGCTTATGAAGACAGTAGGTGGCAAACTCAAGGACTGAGAGAAGATAAGAGTCAATTGTGCTGATATGATAATTAATTCCAGGAAACAGAATAAATATATATATCGATTCTGGGAATTCTTACGGATATGTATGTAACTTCGTGATATATATGCGAGTTGTTGTCATATCCGCATGCACATTAAGCGGAAGGACCCCCTGTACATCCAGCACTGCAATAAAGAGAATGCCTACTTCTTAATACTACATTGGTGTTAAGGAGTTTTATTATCAATTTCGGTGTAACTGTGAGTAGTTCTTCAGAGTTTTTTATGTGGGGATAACAGCCAAAGTGCCAAACAAAGAAGAATTGATTTTTCGGTCAAAGTCAAACTCTCTGCAGAGGGTCATGGCAACCTGTGAAATGTCTGACTTTGACTGCTCCCCATTATTGGATTTGTTGAAGAGTTCTAAGGCTTGCCCGACCCTGAGGGTGATAAGCTGGGCTGAGGGACGTTGGCAGTTCCCGGCAACTGTGGTGGGAAGGATAAAGGACTTGGCAAAGGAAAATATAATGAAACCTGGAAAGGGCAAAGCTGTGGTTTGTGATGTGCTAGTGGCAGCCTTGATAGCCGCCCCGAAAGATAAGTATAATGTTAAGCAAACTGAAAAAGAAACTAATGAAGGTCTATTAGACTTGATTAAGAGTTTATGAAGTGAATTGGAAAC
>NW_009627006.1:14637-21566 GCF_000690535.1 Cariama cristata
AGCACAATGACAGGCTAAAGAAGCTTTGGCTGACAAGAAAATTTGCAGAAAATCTATAGGGTAGACTGCGGGATGCCCTTGTAAGGGAAAGGGATTTGAAGGCAGAACTGGCTGGGTTTGAGGACAATTTGGAAAATGAGCAAGAGGGAGCCCGACAATTTACCACCCATATCGTTCCCTGTTCCTCTACTGCTTTGGCTAAAATTCAGGAAAAATATTCCCAGGGACCCCAAATCAGGAAACTCCCAGTAAATGAGCCAGGGGATGACCAGTGGATTTGTTTCAGGAGGCTCACAGAAAGTGACAAAGGGGACTTGTTGATTACCTGTCCCCTGGGCCCCCTAAAGGCTCCCGTCACCTTTTTAGCAGACATGGAAACCCTGATGTCAGCTCTCCAGATGGATGCTGCAAACCACAATGGAATAGTTGCTGATAAAAGACAAATTTGGGTCATTGATGTTTTTGGAAATTCTAAGCTGCAGCCAACAACCTAGGCCAAGTGGTGGTTACCAGGAAACAAATTCCCTGTTGAGGTTACAATGATACTTGGGTATTTTGCCTACAAATATTTTAGCAATTGATTTATTAAAGGGGAGAGCATGAGTAGACTCAAAAGGAAGGAATTGAAGATTTGGACCTCCTGTGGCGTCTGCAGGGTTTTTGGTACTGACACCTGCCCTTCCTCCTCCTGAGGTGGTTGGTGTGGAGCCCTGTGCCCTGTCCTTGGGGGTAGGGGTGGGAATTGCTTCTTCATTCACAGAACTGCAGGAACCGTGTCCTGTGGGGAGGGGAGACCCCTTCCCTATTGGAATGCCTACAGCAGGTCACATTTTGGAGAGCATGCAGAGAACCGCATGTCTCCAATTGATGCGTGACTGATTTCTGGTTCCACAGTGACCCATTCCCATGCAATGTGTGCAAGGGTCCTTTAAGGTCCTGAAGCAGGTAGTGGCTGGGACCCCATCTCAGCTTGCGGGGGCGGCATAGCGGGGGAAGCAGCCAGGCAGTGATGCGCACAACCGGATGACTCTCATGCATATAAGGTAGAAGAAGGAGCATTCAAGGTACTTCAGATACAAGAGTCACCTGATAACCAATCCAACCGGGCAACCGCCTCTTTCCTTGTAAAACCAGTTCCTCCCTTTGAACCTCACTTGAAGAGTATGTTTAGTGATGCCTTACATGTTAAATCAGGGGAGCGGATTGTAATGGAGGGGGAGGAAAGTGCTGGGGTGGGGGAGCTGGTAGCAGTTCAGAGCATGATGAAAAGAAAAGCTGAGAACAAAGAACTCATACTTATTTATATGGATTCATTCACTCTGTTTAAAGGAGGCACTGAGTGATACCCCTTCTGGGAACAAAACCAGTGGGAGGTTAACCAGGTGCCCATCTGGCAAAGAGAAAAATGGGAGAAAATCTTAAATATTGTTAAACACAGGACTTTCTTGGTGGGATGGGTAGCTGCACACCAAAAGGGAAATCACCTAGCTCACATCTGGAATAAGCAAGTAGGCTACCCAGGGAGGTGGTGGACTCACCATCCCTGGAGGTGTTCAAAAAACATTTAGATATGGTGCTTTGAGATAGGGTTTAGTGGGTTTAGTGGGCATAGTGGCGTCGGGTAGATGGTTGGACTTGATGATCTTTGAGGTCTTTTCCAACCATAATGACTCTATGATTCTGTGATTTGCTAACCTGTTTAGCTACAATGGCAGCAGAAGCTGAAGAAGAAAATTTGGAACACTTGTTAAAGTGGTTACATGTGAAATGCAGTCATTCAGGGGTTAAAGACCTTTCTGAAGAAGCCAGTGGCAGGAGCTGGCTTGTGGGAACTGTGTAACACAATCATTTCTGCTTGTAGTCAGTGCCGTACCTGATTAGAGAAGGATCCAGGAAGGGGGGGCAGGGCCTCCGGGAAACTTGGGGGGTTGATTGTATGGGACTTTTTAAGTGACCAGATGGGAAGCAGTACATTCTTGTCTTGTCAGGGTGGAAGTGGTTTTGGGACTTAGCCAGGCTGTGTCTGTTGAAGACAAGGGTAGCCACTTTACTGCCGGGATGGTTCAGGAACACGCAAAAGAGGACGGAATACAACGGATATTTCACACCCCCTACTACCCTCAAGCTAATGGGACAGAGGAAATAACTAATAGGTTGCTGAAATGTGTCCTTAGCCTCCACAATTCGGGATGGTCTGCACAACTCCCAGGGAAGAGGGAAACAAAGGACTTGGTAAAACCACTCCACTGCCCAGGACAACCAGTACTAGTGGACATGCTAATAATCAGAGAAGTTCCCTTGGTATTGAAAAACCCTATCAATAACATAAGATCAATACTAGACAGATAGTTCACTCCTTCTGATAAACCGGTTCTGACAGGACCAAGTTCTTCTCTTCTATTGCAGGTATCTATGGAATTATGAAGAAGTTCACTACAAGTGTTTCTGTTATTGTTACTCCTATTAATTGATTGTATAGTTCTTGATTTACAAAACTGCTTTACAATATGTATATAGTTTTGCTTCAATCACTATTTTAGGTAATCTGCTTCATGTACATAGGGACCACAACGAGAGGAGAGGATTCCCCCATTAATTTACCGTGGGAAATCAATACAAGGACTCGTGCGAATACGGAATAGGACTGATCAAGGTATCTGTGTAACTCTTCCAAACTCCTCTGAACAGGGCTTAAGATTTTTCGTAACACCAATCAATGTGGCTCTCAGTTTGACTCATAGCCAGCAAATAGACAGACCTTATGTCCTCCTTCCTCCAGTTCGGACATTCAAGGACAACACATATGTTCAGTGGAGGACTGACCAACTTTTAGTTGAGGACGAGATGGAAACAATTGAAAGCCCCAGAGGAAATTTTTCTCTAGGGCCATATAGTGCCTATTTTGCCTATTATGAGGAAAACAATGATTTTGGGGGAGCGAACTTTCCCTCCCTCTTATTGAGACAGAACACATGTAGTGCCTCACGTCATTCAATAAGTAACCTACCTCATAGAGAAATTGGAAGAGCCCATCTCTCTGACAGGGGAAATAGAACTCAGTTACCAAAGGCCTTCCAAATAATGAAAAGATCTTATGATGCATCTTGTCAATATTTTCCCTTTGATCATACCTTTCATCCACTCCAAATACCTGATTATTATGAAGCAGCTTTTTCACTTCATGTTACTCTCCCTTGGTGTATTTTGCTTCCAAATGGTATGGGAACTGGTCCAAGGAACCTATTTAATTTCATATGGATGTGGTCTTGGATAAACCTGATCTTAAAATCACTTAAATATGCTGATATCCCTCCTCAAAAGGGGCACTCAAAACTTTTGCATGGTGAGAAAATGATAGATTGTAATTCTGGTCCAATAAATCCTTTGGAAATTTCTTTCTTTTCTCCTTGTCTTCTATTTCAGATCCTTAATAAGAACTTGCCTAGTCCTTTTGTTCCTTCCACCACAGTTTAGGGAAAGTTTATAATGAAGTTAATTATTGTTTTGTTTCTACCTCTGGAGAGACTGTGATTTCTCCTGCGAACCACGCAGAATATTGTAAAAGATCACCTCCCCCTACCCCTGCTGAGCGGGACGGGACAGGTGTCACTAATATAAAAAATAGATCTAGGTCTTAAAGCTAGCTGGGGCAGACAGTCCTTTCCTTGCAGTAGAACTATTTGTATAAAATCTTTTTAGCAGAATATAATTATGGCAGAATGAATAGAAAATATTTAAGCCAAATGTGACTCAGATACAAACCTCACAGGGGTATTCATATCATGACATCCTTATTTTCTTGTATGTCTTTGCTTTAGTCCATACTGAATATACATTTTTAATGAGTGAAAGAAAATTGGATGATACATTGTCAATGTGTCAAAGTCTCAAAGGTGTTCTGATAGTGAGGAAGCAGTTCAGTGGATGAGCTAAATGAGTCTGAGCAGATAAGAGTGGTCTAACTCTTGCCTGCAGCTTTTGTGCAAATACCAAACATACAGCATATGTGGTATCCTCATTGAGTTTTACATAACTTCAAATCATGTGACTTTCTCATCTCCAACCTCAAACACAGCCTTATCGTGGCTGCACTTTCAGAGATAATGCCCTCTATAGTCCTTTTCCTATCCTGTCACATCAAAGATAAACTTCAAGACTTTTGGGATGTGTCCTGTTTGTCATCGATCACTCACTGCTAAAGTACCATCTGACCAGCCAAGGACTTTATACTGCTCCCCATGCTGATCATTATGTTTAGTAGTTTCTAACATTCTCTTCCTTTAAGCCTTTCTTGGCCAAGATATCTACAAAAATCTAAATGGATAAGACTGTTAGTGTACTGAGACTTGTTTCCTGTGATCAATCTTGTCTTGATATCTTTGTTTCTTCTCTTGTACGGAAATTTCAAACATTTTGTGGAAGAAATGCTACTTTTTATCTTGTAGTTGCATAACATTGTTACATAGGATGCATAATAAGAATTGTACACAAGTAAAACAAGTTGCATAAGAAGGTGACTTAAAACTGTTACATGCATAATTACTATTCATATTGAATGAAACTGTTGTAAGTATAGGACTCTAGTGCCAAAATATAAGGTTGTACAACTCTTAAGAAGAGAATGTAATTATCTAGTCTCATTTTGCCAGTGAAATCTGGCATTACTTGCCAAAGCAGTTTGCAAATTAGCACAGCAGAACACAAATAGGGTGTCTCTTTGGGATACGTCAAAGCAGGATAAAAGGGAATGGTTGCTAGAGGAGAAAGCTTGGTTATTTTCTTAATCAGAGAGGAATGGAATTCTGATAAATAAGCCAAACATATTAACTAGGTGCTAGAGTAATGAGTTTTTTTAGTTCTGAATGCTAACATACATACTCACGGTGTTGTATCCTTGGGTATTGCAATACAATACATTAATGCAACACAAGTGCTTAACATTAAAAAAAAGTATACAATTACTGTTATATTGATCATATTTATCATTGGTTATTAATGAATCAGTAACATCGTTTAAATATTATTCTTTTTTCTGCATACAGAGATGTAATTTTCCAATCTTAGTAACAAAAACCTAGTAGTCTTCAGAACATGAATTTGATAAAAGCAATAAAATACTGTCATTATAGAAGTGCAGTGAGCTCCTCATCCCCTACCTTTCATTTTATAAAATATACAAACATGAAAGATGAACATATTAAAATCTTGCACTGCAGTTTTAGAAGATACTTACCCTTGTCTGATGATACAAATGGTGCTAAAATATTCATTATTATTATAGTTCCTAGGCCCCATCGTTTCAATGTGTATATTCTCACAAATCCCTGCTGAGGAAAGTAGGTACTGTTACTTCAATTTTGCAGATAGGCTTAGAGAGAAATGGACTTGCTCGTGTCTTTGAAGGAAAAAGGAGCTGAGGTCAATTCTCTTGAGCCTTGGGAACTAATTATTAGTCCTTCTTCTGTATAACTCCTGCAAAAGAAATTCCACATTGACATATCTAGGGAATGAGCTCCTGTGTTTATTAACAATAGATGTATGTCCGCACTGAAAGGAAATTTATATTCACTCTTATCGAGAGGGACATGTTAGTGAGGAAAGACAGAACAACCTTTGTGTCCATTCAACTCTTTGTATCTCTACTGAGGCTACCGAAAGAGTGCTAGTTAATACTAGTGGGTTTTGTGACAGATCCTTTGACAACCAAGAAGTTGAAAAGCATGGCTGGCTTATTTTGTATAGGTTGCGTATTTCCTATAAAAGACCTCAAAATGCCTTTCCTTTTTACTCAGTAGTTTTGGACAATCATAAAGTTGAAAGATTTAAATACGTTTTGAAGGACCCACTGACATACTATTCTCAAAGTACAAATTTATCTGTGGGAGACTGGATTTAACATTTGAAATAGAAGTTCTTTAAATATCTGATTGCTTTAGAGGTGTTCTGTTTGGGGAAGGGCAAACTGGAAAGATGGACTCCAGTCTACCTCCCAATTCAATTTTACAATTAGAAAGTTACAACTAGAATGCCTGTCCTTTTGATTCCTGGGTAGATACCAAGCCTTTAAAACAAGATGAGATTTTTCATACTTCTGCAGTTGAACAGCCATTGATCTGTCAGAGGAATTGACTCCTGTGATCTAGACCTATGCTTATTTAACCAGATAGGAGATAACTTTGTACTATCCCTCTTAACAAAAAAAAAAAAAAAAAAAGCTTTTAATTAATTAAAACTTAAATGATAATAAAGCTTGATATTAATTAGAACAAGGCACTTCATCTTTCCAGAAATGTCATCCACAAAAGTACATCTCTCAGTGAATTCTAATGAGAAAAACTATCTGAGAAAGCTCTGGGGGTAACTAAGTCACAAGAATTGTAGATCATACCTTTATCTGTCCCATTTTGAAGTCTATAAACACTTCGCCTGAAAATCTGGTAGCCCTTATGCAAGTAGCTCCTGGGACCCATAGTGAAAATCCTTTTAGAAGAACAGTTAAATTGATTGTTAAATATTAAATGTTTACCTGTAGGATGGACTCTTAAGTGCCACCGGGCTTGGAGAGAATTAAAGTAGGTTCTTTCTGAATGTTTGTGTTTCTTACTAGGATTTTAGACAGCCTTTCATCTACTCTGCCAATGTCTCGATGGATGGCCTTAGGGTATGGCAAAGTCAGTTAGTGCTAAGATGCAATGAAATTCCACTAATTATTTGTGAAAATCACTCAGTAAGTTCTTGCAGTAGCTGGCATATTGTTTGACATTTTGAGACTGTTAAATAAACTATAACACAGTTAATCACAAGTACATAATACTTTCCTTTTTCATTATGAGACCACATTTAATCTCACTTTCTATCACACATATTTAGGAATTCTTTGGACTACCTAGGGCAGATAACACTAAAATAATTAACAGTACATAGAATTG
>NW_009627006.1:21597-52272 GCF_000690535.1 Cariama cristata
GAGTGAAATCACATTTCATGCTTCAAAAATAAAGCATTAAGAAAATAAAATACAAAGTGCCTGTCACAACAGCACAGGGAGGTTCTCTACAAAGTGACCACGTTTCAATGACTCTTCCATAGGATTCTGTCGTGGAGAGTAGTCTTTCTCCTGGGTTACTTCTGACCCAACTTAGGTCAGTAACACAAAAAATGTGGGTTATGTAGCCCATGTGTAGATTCACCACAAGCGAGAGAATGCTGCTTTGCCCTTCTACCACTCCCTACAATCTGCCATAATAAAGGTAAAAGAAAAAACTTGGGGGATCATCAACATCAATATTCACTCACAGAGACAGATTCTTTGAGGAAAAGTGAGAAGCAGTAATGCTAGTAAAAAGGCAGAAAAAAAGGATAGTGTAAACTAGCATTAAACGTGTGTGAGTTATGCATGGAAGATAATCGTTCTCTTGCATACTTCTGTGGAAAAAGACGTACATAGAGTTTTCTCTCTGAAGTGGCTTTACTAATACAAGGTCAGAATTACTATGGCAAAGTTAAGCTGTTTCATAAGTAAACTACAAAGGTGGTGAGAGATATGAAGAAATGTAATTAAAGGTGAAATTATAGTCAGGTTAGCAGTAGAGGACGGTGAGTTGATAGCTGCATGAACATTTCAGGGTGCAGACCCAAATGAGGATATTTTTAATGTAACAAATAAGGAAATATGTAGGAAAAGTAGAATGAAATTAGAAAGGAAATTTTCTGTTAACTGGAGGAGTTTATGTAAAATGTTTTGGGAAATGGTGAATTTGGCATTTGTTATATTTTAGCAAGATTGGTAAATAAAAACATGTAGAACAGCAGAAAGTCTGGCACTGAAAGGAAGTGGTTTGCATAAGCCAGATTGCCTTTTTCATCTTTTGAGTGTTTTGTTCTATTTCTCACTTGAACTGGCTAGTTTGGACAGGCTGTGATTATTTCTATTTTTACCCATCTGATTTTAACTTTGACCATATCTAAGCTGTGTCAGCGGAAGCAACACCGACAAAGAAACACTCTCTCTTTTTAGTTGTATTTTTAGATCTGGAATGATCAAATGAGAACTGAGCTTTTCTACAGTTTTTCAGTATAGCAGCTGGGCCTGCTTCCATGTTGCCTTTTAAACTGCTCACTGCAGATAGAACAGAGTGCAAGGTCTGAGTATGGGGATTAGCCATGCAAGGCGAGCTGCAATCTGATTGCTGGGGCACTCATCCGTCACTAGTTAGATGCAGAATGCTCCCGTGGTGTCTTCTCAGCAAGCAGCCTTCTACTTATGGTCAGGAGGCATGACGAGTTTAAAGTTTATTTCCCAGCAAATATATGATGGATTGGAAGGCTATTATACTCTGAGTACTGCCTAGAGACATGTATTTTACTAGAGGTAAATATCTGTGTAGCAATTATCTGCCGTCACTATTTGCTATGGTCTTGTCAGCTCTCACACATTAAGCAGAGTCGAAATAAATAATTAAAGTTATAGTATCAAGGTTTTTCCTCTAAGTTTCCTATGAAAAATTGTACCAATGCAGAATGAATATTTTTACTTTATGACAATTTTTTCTTGGCTCATGCTGTATGGAGTGGATGTTCCTCGGGTGAAACATTCAGGTCCTGGATGCATATAACTTTGTGTACATAGAACTCTGCAGAAATATTTGGAGCACTATCACTTATGAGGGGAGGTGGCATATTTTATATGTGAAATTTTCTGAAATGACCACTGTATGCATACTTGATACTGTCTGGTCACATAAAAGGAAACTTGATTACCCACTGTAGAGGTCTCAGAGGACTATTGACAGAGCACAGAGATGCTACTTCTAGCATATTGCCTAAATGCTCTAAATTCAGTGGAATTTAATTTTTATAAAATCTCTTCTCTTTGTAGTTCTAGTTGCATAGAGAACTCTGGTAATTATGTGTGATAGAGCTGATGTTCTTATATTATGTTCCACTTATTGTTTATATTTAGGAAGAAATTTTTTTAAAAAAAAATTAAATCCATGTCTTCGCAAGTACCAAACACTGATTTGTTTCCAAAGAAGTGTGCCTGAAGTGTTTGTTGCTTTTCCAGAATGTCTTTGGACTCTGGCAGCCCCGTAAGTGAGCAGGCAGAAAATCAGGCAGGTTGTTGTTTGCAGCCTTTCTGCATTTCATCAGCTATTCATCAAAAACAATCTGCTTTAGCGAAATGCTTCCATTTGGCAGATGAGTGTTTTGTGACAAAAGCTCAGTTTCATCAGAAAAATCCTGTTTAGTTCTATTTGTTATATAGTGGGAGAGAGATGAAACAGATGCATTTCAGTCTACTAATCACAGAGCATGACTGATTGACTTTCCATCTTGTCTCTGTCCTCTTTCTCTTAATTGCTATTATCAATATCAAGATGGGAGCTACAAAACCTGCAGACTGCATTGCAACTTTTTATGTTGGCAGTTGTTGAACATGTATTTTCAAAATTGGCACTGAGCATGTAGATACTTAACATCTCATACGTGGAACACTGTCTCCTGAGCTAATGTTGTCAAAGTGTGCTTTGCAGATAGCATTTGCAGATGACTTAAGCTTCAGATGAATTCTCAGGACACTTATGTTGATGGATAGTATCTAAAATATACATGAAAAATAATACATTTGTAAAGGAAATTAAGGCTTTGGTCAGGAAAGTATTTAACTATAAGCTTAACTTAGAAGTCAAAATGAACTTGGATATGGGACTGTGGATGAATTGATGTATACAAATCTTTTCTTGAATTAATGACTGAATACTTTGTAGTTAAGTTAACACTTAATAGAAAAGTACAGTCGGCAAAGAATACATCTAAATTGTGTACTGAATCTAATAAACACGAAAGTTGTGACAAAATATGTAGCTTCCCAATTAGAATAACTGAATAGAATAAACAACATAATTTCTTTAATATTGAGTATTGTTGGGAACACAACTTGTAATAGATATTCCCAACAGTGACAAGGCCTCAGAATTAACTATTCTGATGACTTTTTTTTTTTTTTTTTTTTTCTGTGGCATTGCTGTTGTTTTCTTTAGTTAGGATGAGTTTTGGTGAGAAAATACCCATCATCAAAATGTAAACTTTTCAAGAAAACACATCAGAAACTTTCTAAGACTATGGACCACCCTCCCTTTTTTTTTTTTTTTTTTAAATCTTAAGGCAAGATCTCCTCCAGAATAGCCAGTAACTGTATGGTTAGAACACTCTTGAGGGACACAAGAATCTGAAGTTCAACTTACTGCTTTGCCCTGGAAACATCACCACTGTCTGCAAATGATCTAGCCACCTTGAGGCACAGCAATCTTATGCTGTTTCTCAAGTATACAGTCAAATGTAGTTAATGTGTTGATTTATCACTTTTAAAGCTTTCACTACAAAGAAAATGTATGAGAAAATGCTACCTTTTTTAGGATTGATGCTTGTCCAGCTGATGTAGAGACACTTGATATAGCCTGAGGGCAGCTTTGCACAATCACAGCTCTGAATAACTTTCAGCCAGCGGGGCAGAAGAAACAATAAATGAAGATTCCCTAGTGTTATTATATTTAAAGAAACTGAGAAAAGTGGTATATAGAGGAATAGCTCTGTGAAACTCGATAAATTGCTATAAGTCAAGAGGTCTGACTAGCACATATTTTCCTTCAAGCTAAAGCCTACATTTTGATTTTATGCACTAAGAAACAATAAAAAGAGTTTTTCCTCCTGGTCCCTGTTGCTGATTTGTTGGTGTTGCCAACAAAATGCTGAATTTGTGAGGTCATTTTTTTTCTTAACTTTGAATTACCCATGGGTGAAACATGAAGAAAAACAAAGACAAAGCAGGAGAGAAAGATAAGAAAGATAAGATATTAAGACTTATTTTCTTTCTTTGTTTAGATCTGGAACCTAAATTTACTTCTGACTCTTGCCTGAAACACAAAGAATGGAGAAACAGAACTAAACAGTTCTCATCCTTTCCCCTGAACTTTACAGTATGAGCTTCCATGTTTAATTTTTGCTTTACGGTAAAAACAAATAAAGGTTGTGATGGTAGGAAATAAAGGTATTTTCATTTCCCCACTTTGATTTTATTTCTGGGAGTTCACTTGTATTCCTTTCCTGCTTCTAATTTTGCAACTAGAAAACTCAAAGTGTTACACTAATGGAAGATACGCAAAGGGGTAGGTTAATTACCTACTATGCCTATATAAGGTACATCAGATGATAGATTAGAGTTCAAGTATATATGATAAACACAGTGTTTAGCCATTAAATTAACAGACTACTATTATTCCTGAGTTCCTCCCTTGAAACTTGTGTAAATTTTAACTTGTCTATGTTGCTCAGTAGGAGGAACTTAAATGCTTAAAATATCTAGAAAGAAAAAATCTAGCACAGTGAATTACAGACCTCTTACCTTTATGCTAAAGCTGTGCTTCTCTGCGTGATCTGAGAATCCAAAAGGAAAAAGTAATTTATTTTATATCCATGAATGGGAAAGTTCATTAAACTTCAGGATTCTTGGGAAACAGTTTAGTATTGATTGTGGTTAAGACCAGAGGGCTAAGAACCAGAAGGTTTGGCTTCTGTATTAAATTCTCACAAAAATGTGCTCTATGACCTTGGGCAGATGAATTACCTTACATTCAGCACCTCAAATCTAGTCACTTTTTTCAGTCAGTCACTTAAATCAAAAGAAAAAGAATTTAATTTCTTGATCTTTTGGGTATAAGTGCGTCTGGCTAATGTGGATGAGAATTGCTACTGATGGCTTGTCTCTGTGAAAATAAACTTTATTTATCAAGAACCTAAATATGGCTACAGATATTAATATAAGGCCTCAGTCTTCAAACCATGGAAGTGTGTCATTGCCTGTTAACTGCTTTTTATTTGAGTCTGAATGCTCTGTATTTTTTTAAATCTTGTCATTAATCAGTTTCCTAAGACAGAATGTTGATAAAAGGTTTTCTGACCTTTTCAGAAGTGACTGCAGCTGGTTTAACTAAATTCTACTGAAGATAGCTGCAATCCTTCTAAAATTTTACAACCATTTACAAGAAAGCTTTAACTCAAAACTTTCTTGAGCAGGTTTTGGGTTGGTTTGTGTCCTTTGGTTTGTGAGTTTGGGGGTTTTTTTTTGGCTCCTGGGCACTGTAAAACAACTGTCCTACTTCCCTAGTGACAGAATTGTTATTTAATGATGAGTAAGTGTATTCTTGGGGGATTCCTCTACATGAGAGATGATATATTCAAGTATATTATTAATATAGCTAGGGCTACTATGAACCCTGGTTTATAACATTTTATAAAGTTCTGCAGTATATAGATAATAAAAGCCTTCGAGAAAGGTTTTTTACTCTCCTTTGTCTACGCTTTTAATGATTTAATCCAATTTTGTGGTAGGTGTTGTCTCTACAAAGCAAAGAGGTCCTTCATAGTGTTTTGTTTTAAAATCTCCTCAAAGAGTAAGCATGTAAAGTCTACTGGTACTGCAACACACAAAATTCGATATATTGAAGTATTTAATTTTAAAATGTCAGACGAAGGAATGAGAATCTGATCTTACTCAGTGATGGAAAGATGAACATTTGTCTCACAATGACAGCCAACATCTTCACTATTTATATTACACAGGAAATAAAAGGAATATCAGTTACACATCAAATTTTGTCCCATTTCTTCAGAAACGTATTAGCTAAAACACTTCAGGTAAAACCTGAAATGGATAATCCATGCAACACATATTCAGGTATAATGTTGTGACCGCTGTATAGGATTTGCTTATTATGTGCTACTGACCAACACAGTTCTTCATAGGCAAGTGTACAGAGAGATATTTTGCAATATTTAGCAAGAAAATATCTCCTGCTTTTAAAAAGTTGATAGATTAGTCATAAAAACATCCATACACAATTTCTTTCATCCTTAGTCAGTCTTCTGGAAATCAAGTTGTTATTTATGAGGTAAGGATTTCAGGGAGTGGGGAGTGTTGAAAGAGCAAAGGTGTGTATCCCTTTTTTGCTATGGTTTTAAGTATGGAAGTGTGAAAATAGGTACCTCTGCTATTTACTGGTCAATACCAAGTGGAGGGCAATACCTAGTCCCATTGAAGCTATTGCAAACTTTTTCATTGCTTTTAACAGAGCTGAGATTTCATCTGAAATGCTCAGCTTTCAAGTCTTTAATATATTCTTATATTACCTCAATCTTCAAAAGACTTTGTTAGTGGTTCTTTTATTGCACCTGCCAGTCCCCAAGATGAATGCAAGCAAATATTCTCTATCCTCTGTACACCTGTAGCAAGTACTATTAAATCATCAATATAAAAGCTCTCCTAGAATTCGTAATTCATGTAACCCTGTGTTATTGTGGAGTATGTTTGGGAATGACACCATGGTAGTATGTATGTGATATCCGTTAGCACCCAAGGCAGCTCCCAAGACATAAACTACCCATAAGCTTTTAAGAAATTCCAATCTTCATCTGAATTTTACAGCTGAGGAGGTTCCTATGTGAATTTGGAGTAAAGAGATTGAGATTCAACGGATTTGGAGTTGAGTGGTGGTAAACTCAAGTTACCCCTGTGTTCAGTCTTCAATAAAGCCTAGTTTGGCATTAAATGGTTATATGGAATTGGAGTTTTAGTGAGCTTTTTTCCATTACTAGAGGTTCAAGTAACTGCTATTTTCAATGAGAAAAATGCTAACTGCTATTCAGGCTATGTTTTATTAATTTGCTTTTCTATGGATTTAAAACAGTTCATTTGTTTCAGAAATCTTAGTTGGTCCTCTTGCTTTAATTCTCCAGACTATGTCCTGAGTCCAATATTGTATGTAATGTTCAGTAACATTCACGAGGTATCTGTTAAATCATCTTACATGTACCCTTCTGTAAAGTTCCTCTACATTTTACTGCATATCTCATTTTAAGAGTTTGTTTCATTGCTGCTTTGATTAATTTCAACACTAGGGCATTGTTTCATATTGTGTTTGACTACAGCTCAATCATTATGAGTTAATTTCCCATCATCTTTAATTGAATTAGTAAAATTCATGTATGTATCCATCATAGCATATTCAGCTACAGCATTTTAATTTATTTCTTTGATTCTTGGATTCACTAGTCTTATTCTCTGCAGTCTCATCCATATGCCTTGGGTCTGCATCAATTTCAACAGCTCTGAATGGAAATGACGTGGCTGGAGATTACAGATTGTTTTCTTTCAACATTGCCTTTCTATGCTTGTTCATTGATTTCACAATACACAGTCTTAATGTAAGCCCCTATCAGTTTGTGTTATTTTATGTCCTTTGAAACTGGCCATTGTTTGCTACTCATATCACTGAGACTCTGCATTTTATAGAACTGATTCCTAGTAGCCCCAGTTTAATTCTCCTCTTGCAGGCTCATGGCCCATTACTTTAGATTTAATTACATTTATGATTCAAGCTGCTGAAATTCATTTACTTTCAGCTATATCTTTAAAGTTAATTGTTCTATATTCATTTTCTATACTAGTACATTTGCCCAAGTTTACACCAATTAATCTTTGAATGTTATTTTTGGAGATTAAATCCAATAGTATAATTTCATATGGTTTCAGAGCTGTTTAGTTGTTAACTGTAGATTCAATTTCTATCTTTCATTGAAAAGATGTAAGATCGGTAGCTCCTCATGTCTTCACTTTATCGTTCATAGCTGTAGTTAGTTCTACAAATACTTTTAAGTTCTTTTGTCCTAGGTAGCTTTATAGGAAACATGATGAGTTTTATTTTTTAAAATGTTTATTGCAACTTTGGAATTTGCTTACAGCTTAGGTTTAACCTCTGCTTGCCCTGTGGACCAGCTCCACTCCTAGTTATGGGAGTGTACTTCGGTGGATTTATAGTACACAGTCCAAAATAAATAAATATTCCACAGTATATTATGACCTGATACTGTTAAGATTCTTCTAATTTTTTAAAATAAAAAAATCATTTAGGCTATTCTATCTAAATTCATGTTTTACAATGTAGACGCCTCAGGGCAAAGATTAGTTCTTTTTTGAAGTGTGGTACTTAAATACTAATTTTATGACTGCAATGGGAGTTTTGGGGTTCTGCTGCAATGACATTTCCAGTAATAATATTTTGTGAAATTTTATCAATTTTACAATTTTAAACTATATTATTTTAATTTAATAGTTTTGTACTACTAATACTGAGTTCAACAGCATAGCATCATTAGTTCAAATTAAGATAACTCTCACTAATGAAGCATGAAATATCTGCCAGTCAGATTGCAGTTAGTGGTTTAGCTTTCTGTGTTTTGTTCCAAATATAAGTCAGTCTGCTTGCTATGTTTTACTCTTTTTACATTACTTCTATTTTATCAAAATGCAGCCAATTCTCTAGCTAAGACAAATTCATTCATTCACTCAAAATTCAAAGTTCAGATTACAAAATAATGAATCTTCCAACATTTATATTGCACATGCCACTCAGAAACAAATCAAGAGAAAACCTTTACATTCCCCACATTTGTAAAAGATGTTTTAAACATTGCAGAAAAAATTCTAACATTCGTGACTTGATTCTCATATTGTATATTTGATATTAATTAACTATAACAGTTCTGTTTAAGGCATCAAATTGTACATATGAAGGTAAGAATACATATGACAAAAAAATCGAAAGATTGCACACCAAAGTGATTACGTCAGTCCTTAATTTATGATACAGGATTATTTTGTGCATAATTTCAAGTACTGTAAGTAAAATGTGTTCTTCAGTGTTTTAAAGAAAGATGTGTATGGGGAAAACTATATTTCAAAGTAGTGACCATTCAAGGAAGAGAACTCCTCCTGGTCATGTTGACTGAAGAACAGGGCTAGTGAGTACAGGTGGTGAAGCTAACTCACGGCCCATGCCCCAAATAAATCTCAGGTAGTCATTGGTTAAGATTGAAGAAAGACGGGTAAGACCCAGAAACTTCTTAACTTGTACCCAGACTTCCACAACTTAATCTATCACTTTTCTTATACATATAGTTGAAACAATTTATAATCTTTAATAAAAATTGCGACAAAAAAAAGCAAAATAACAGCATCACATATTAAAGTAGCCCATAATCACGTGGAAAATCATGATTCAATAAAGTATTTATATGCCTAGAGTGAGTAGAATTGCTGTGTTACTGCTTGGTTGTTTGGATTTTTTTTTTGCCACACTTTTCTTAGACAACTGTATAAGCAAGAACTTAGAAGGAAATAATTTCATTATCAAAGACACTTGAACTTACGCTTTATAAAACTTCTCTATTTTACCTGTCTCCTGAATTTATGACACACCAAATGCAGTTAGGAAAGTGATTCGAAGTAATGCTATGGCCTTAATGCAAAGAAAGTAGTAAAACGTACAATAATATCAGAGGCAGTAGATCAACGTGACCTTCTATAAAGAGCTAAAAAGTTGTGAAAAATTTGTGAATCACTGAAGTGAATTTCTTCTTTACACCAAAGGATTTTTATTTGGGTATTTTAAAGCAGTGACATACTTCTAGCTGATGTTTAACAACTCTTTTTTAGCCACACCTAGCCCTCTTGTAGGTTCTTTTAAGGCATATGCCTTCAAAGATAATTATACAATGCTCAGATATCATGTAAATTGACTACATAGGTACAAGGATGCTTAACAATATATCTGTTTGATCACTCAAGTAGAATACTTCTGTCTTCACTATTATACCAGGAGATTAGTACTGTATAATCCTATCTGGGCCACATGAAGAGCATCAGAGGGCCAGAGCCACTCCCTGAGTTATTGAAGAAGTGATGTGTCTTATCAGAAAAGGCAAAGCATTCTTCATGTCCTTCAAGGGCAATAAATCCTCACTAGTCCAATGTGTAACCTGATGAAAATCTGAATATGTTCAATTAGTCATACTATTTCCAGCAGACATTTCCATTTTGGATTTTGTACCTCGTAAATTCTATAATGAATCTGAACAAATTCCCACAGTGAAAATAGCAGTCTATAATGGTATTTAAGTTTCAGCAGTACTCCAAATTGTAGACACGAACCTGGATTTCTTCTTCTTTTCTTTGCTGTAAAAAAAAAAGGCTGTCTTTAGTTAAATTGTATCTGATTCCTGGCTGAAACTAACAAATACAGGTTTGGATGGGCTTCTCCTCCAGACCTTAAATAAAAATTGAACTAATAAAATGTCTGCAGAAGTTGGCATTTGAGACTAAACCTTATGCATCAAGAAGATTTTCATAGAAGTGTTGTTGCAAGTATTTTCTCAAGTGATGACTCCATGCTTATCCCATATTTCCTATTACAAAAATTTCCTATGAAGTCTCACTTTCATATAATTTATTTTTGATTATAATTTGATGAGGAAAATGCCAACAAAATTAAGTCAAATCAAAGTACTTTCCTCAGGGGAAATAGATACGTATCATACAGTTATTTTTATTACTGTTTTCTATAGCAAGAATGTGAATCTTTCTTTTCTGGGAAATCTCACATATAATGTTTTGTTAGCCAAATAACTTCTTTGTGGCATTTAGTAGCAATAATATTTAGGAACATGCAAACTTTGTTCGAAGATGGACTTACAGCAAGCAACCTACCCTGCTATAGCTAGCTCCTACTCCTCACCAGCTGTTGTGCTAATTAGGAGTACTAGCAGAAATTTAGTAGAAAGAAAGAGACTGCATTAATTCCCACCACTTCTGCTGATCAGCCTGTCAACTTTTTATTCCCACGGGTGACATTTATAAAAGAAAATACAACAGTGTTAATGTTTCTAAAAGTACTTTAACTGTCAGCACATCTGAAGGTAGTTGCTTCATCTGCTCTTATTAATTCAATTTGTCTTTAACTTCATGTTGCTCCAATACTTCTGTACACACTCTTTTAAATGACAATAATACACATGAACATGGGTTAGAGAATACATGTTACATTTTGTGTTGTTATTTAAGAAGCAAATGTAAAATTCTTCCTCACCCCACCCTGCTTTGTCTTAGTACCACTGTCATCTTTAACAATGTTTTAGACTAAAGCCATATAAAATATCCTCACTGGATCTCAAATGATATATAATTGGTGTGATATTTGTTGATATATTTAAAAAACACAGTATATATTCATGACAGCTCACATGCACTGCAGGAGGTTGTACAGATGCCAAATTTTGCTCCTGCTATTTACTCACAGACTTGACTTTCAGAATGCCTAAATGCTACTATTTTCCTGTGTGCCACCAGGAAACAGAGATGACAAAGCACTTGGCCACTATCTGTTCCTCGTAAGTACTGGTAAGCAGCTTCTCATGGTCTCCATACACTTCCTATAGCTCCCCAGCATGTGTCTTATAGAGTGCACAGTGTTCTCATTGTCTCATTTTCTAAAGTATCTGCAGAGTCAAAGCATTGCCTTCCTTCATTTAGTGACCTATGATGGGAAAAAAAAAAAATAAAATCTTTGTCATGATTTTAAGAATAATTTGTTGATCTGTACCCATAATCTTGACTGGAGTTACAGAGCAGTAGAACTGCTAAACTACCTATGCAGCTCAGATGAATGTTCATGTTGTGTTATTGCCTGAAGATGTCTGTCACAACTGAGATGCAGTCATGCCAAATGCTCTCCAAGTCTTATATTAGGATACTTTTCATAAGAATTTGCAAACTAAAAAGTCTTGTAGTACTGAGGAGATCACAGATAATAACCACTTTAGCTGTAGGAGGTAACATAGTTTCTTTCCTAAAGAAACATTTGTTTAATATCATAAATCATCTACCCAAGGTCCTAATACTGAGAGAACCCTTGAGTGAAAAAAAAGAAGTAATGAAAGTGAAAAGTCAGTTGTAGGAAGGAAAGGGATAGGTTTCAATGATCTAGCAGAAGACACTGAGATGTGAAATTAATCTGCATTTTTGGTTCACTTCTGCAAATGAATTGCAGGATTCATTTAATGAGGCCTTTCTGAAACTTGGAAGATTTAGCACAGACTTATATTAGTAAAAGAAAAAAACCCACAATCCTTTCTCCTACCATAATGGTATCCTATTATAACCTTCTTTCCTAAGCTATCACTTTACTGGGTGAAAATGCATACAGGAAAAATGAAGCCTAACAGTGTATTGTGCACAAAGTGATTCCGCTGGATTATTCATAGAACTGATGATTCAATTAAGAGAACATTTTTCTCTCTCAGGTGTGAAATTTCATGCAAGTTGAAAGGGAGCCTTAAAAATAGTAATGGGTGCAATTATATTTGGAATATGTCAGATAATCGTGTCATTTTTCAATAGCAAATTAATTAGTATAGTAATATTTTTTGTATGCACAGTGTAATTGCTTTCCTCTGAGGATCTCAGAATGATACAAACGGTACTTAATTAGGCCTCTAAACACCCATTTGAGGTAATCATTGTCTTTTTTACTCATAGGAAATTGAGGTGCTAAGAGGTGAAGTGATATTCCTGCTAACACACTGCGTTAGAGGAAAATCAAAGTATGGATTTTTTTTTTTATTGTTAGAAGATATTTTCATTTGTAATGTTTAGTTAAAAATGGCAAAACATGAGTACATAAGAATTCAGTCTCCATTGTAGAATACACAATGCATCTCTTCTCTTAAAAAAGAAAGAAGACTGTATTGAACCACATATAAGAAAGGTAACTTGTAGGCTTCAAACAAACTTCTTAAGTTGAACAACCCTAAAAGGAATAATCACAGAACAGAGCTCTATTCTTAGCAGAAGTCACTAAGTACTTTCCCTCATCTATAAAATTTATTCATCTAGTAATTTCTGACGACCATTTTGTTCTTTGCACACAAAGAGCTAGCACTTTTTTCTTAAGAGGAAGAGGCCATTATTTATGTGATCTATTTCTTTCTCCTGTTGGCTTGGCATATATCTGAATACTGATGACCTTGAAAATACAGCTTACTAATTTTAATGTGATGAAAAACGAAATAAAAATTCAAAAGTCTTTATTATAGGCTGATGATCAAGTACACAAGGGGCAAATATCCATTACGCAAAAAATAGGTATATTTTATGCCAGTTATAAGAAGTATATTGTATTTGCTTAATATTACTAATAACATCCAATCAGTCAAATTTCAATTACAGTTTCATGCACATATAGTAGATTTACCCATTCGTTCCTTAATAAGTTAATCATCCAGTGTTAGAAAAAAACTGAAACCTAGGTCCACAACCACTGTTTTGGAAGATGACTAATTAAGACACTTTATTTCCTAATTAGTAAGGAGTTTCTGCTTGGCTAATGGCCCTGTCTGACACATTATTCCAGCCTGATATTTGTTAGTTCTTCAACAAGATCAGCAGTCCTCAAAGGACTTTCTTTCTCCTACTTTAGACTTTTAGTCTGTTATTCTTTTTATTTTACTTGGGTGTGACCTCTGGGACTGCTATGGTACATGTATCTTAAATATAACTGTAAAACTTGATGAAATAGTCCCTATCTATACGAAAGAATCCCTATTTTTTTTTTATAATAGATTTTTTTTCTAGTTATTGGACTCCACTATATGTCTCTCTGTAAGAAGAGACCTACAATAAAAATGTACACACAATTCTCAGTTCTCTGATCCAAGCAAATTTAGCAACATAACAAAGAAAGATTACAAATAGATTCCTTTCAGCAAAGCACCTATACAAGTACTAAATTGTAGGTATACTGATGTTTAATGAATCTGAAGAGGTACGTAGGTTCTCCTGCTTGAGAATTCAAATTATGTTCAATGCTCTGGTGTTTATTATCTGTATTCTAAGACTTATTTCTGTTTGACGACAGCTTAAATGGTAGGAAAGCTGAGTACTCAAAGTGTCTTCAATGTTTAAGTACAGCAGGATCTCAAAAAATAAAGGTTCTCTTCTTTTACCTCATTCATTTCCCCATCATTTAAAATGGCAATTAAAAATATGAGTAGGACTTAAATAGATGAAATTCATAGAATCTAGGCAGCCCTAGTATTTTTCTGGCTAATGCAAATTAATAGTGTCTTACACAAACCCAGACGACAGAGTGACATTTTAAGGGTATGTTTTATGTACATGCTTGGCAATTTTATTCATCATAGTTTATAACTGGCTATTTATTTTTTCCACAGAAAATAAATCCAAATGTGTCTTCAGTTATTTTTAAGAATTTCAATTAATCACCAGTAATTTTCAGTTTAAATGGCCAGGAGAATTGAAATAGTCTGTAATATTATTAACCCGTTCAACAGCTTATTTATACAATTTTACCTCTGGATGCTATGTTGTTGATAAAATGCAAGGTGAATCTAATCTGAGTGCCAGCTGACTTAAGTAATTCATTAATGTTTTCAGTCCAGTCCGCGGACACTGGGTTCAGCATTTTTACAGCAGCTGTAATTTAAAAAAAAAAAAAAAAAAATTCTTTACAGCACCAGAAAGATGATTTATAATTACAAATTCAAGTAATGGCAGAAAAAAATGTCAAGAATGATCAGGGAAATGGGAAGCTTGTCTTAGAAGAGGAGACTAAAAGAGTTTGTATGATTTAAAGTGGGGGGGGTGTGAAAGAACGATACATTTGATTGCTCTGTGGAAACAGATGAATAAACTACAGAACACAAAAAAATTTAAACTGAAGGACAGTGTTGAAACAAGAGCAAATCAATGAAGTTAACCATAGGTGAATGTAGGCTAAAAATTAGATGTTTAACTATCAAAGAAGCAAATTTCTTGGAATAGTCTTTGATTCAAACTACCAAGAACAAAATTGAAGAAAGTTGCAGTTTATAAATCTTTGAAAACAATGACATTGTTGCCCATGATTACAGTACACCAGGACTTTCAAATCTTTTAAACTTTCCAAGTCTCATTTTCCTAGTGATTATCATGAAAGAATAGAAACAACTCAAAATTTGATTAATATCTTCTAAATTATGAGTTAATTTTGCTATTTGTATTTCATTATGTCATTCTAAATCTGTGGAAATCTTTACAGTTTTTTTTTTTAATTCTAAAACAGCAGTAAGTATAGCAAAAGTCAGTGAAAGCACTGAAATATTCTTAGATGACAGTCAAAAAGGATTTGAATTTTCAGACTGAATTAATTATCTATTTTGGTTAACTTAAGGATTTTAAAAAAATCTCAGATATATGTGTATGCAAGTGAAACTCCTGAGTTTTGTTAACAAGGAGATGTTTACAGGAAATTAAAATGCTGAAGAGCATTAACATCTGTCTCTAGGGGATATAAAAAGTAATAAATTTTGATTATCGCTTATAATAATTTATACTAGTGAAAGCTAAAGCCAAATGGATCAGGCTCCTATGGCTTTTTTTTTTTTTTTTTTTTTTTTAATTCAAAGTAAATACTGGGACAATAGAATTATGCCTTTAACAGTTTCAGAAGCATTTGATGGCCCTGTAAAGGCACTAGAATTTGATGTGGATGTAGAAGTTACTTCCCTTTCTGCTCCTCTTTGGGGAATCTCAAAGCATCGCACTACCTGTTTGCTTTAATTTAACACACAGGATACGAGCTGAATGGATTCAGATGAACCACCAACTGTGTTGTCTCATCAGGTAAGTTCTCAGAGAAAGGTCTGATGAGTATTTGTTCCAGAGACAGAACTGCGAAGGTGAAATGAGTAAAACTTAGGCAACAGCTGATGTTACATAACCTTTATCCCATTCAAAGAAGGCACGATACACAAGTTGTGAGGGAAGTACTTAAAAAAGGAGAAAAGTGACAAACAGAAAACCTTGATAATGCATCTCCTACTGAATGTCATTAAAATAAAACTAAGACCCTGCTAAAGGACACCAAGAATAGCAAAAAAGCAATTAATTTAAACTTTGTTCTCATTAAGTTCCCATAATTACACTTTCAAGATGTGTACTTATGTGGGGGTCAAGCCATTTTATTTGAAGCATTGTATCATCCAGATTTCTGTCACTGAAACTATTTTAAGGAAGGTCAGGCTGGTCATCTTAAATGTTAAGAAAAGACAAACATATTTGCCTGGAAATGAAAAAAAAAGGCCAAAATTCATGGCACAACTCCTTTCAAAGGCTTGCAGCCAAAGACACATTTTTTCCTCTTACAGTGCTGAATTTAGTTTGCATCCATTAAATTTGCAACAGAGATGAGAAGGAAAAAATACAAGCAAGAGGAAAAACAGCTTTAGAATTTAACTCAATGATGCTAGTGCTCCCACTATCACACTGCATTTGAAACCCTAAAAAAAGAAAGCCATTGAACTTTCTTGAATAGATTTTGCTAAAGGAAAGATTAGATTCCATTAATGGGCAGAAATTACAAAGAAGGCATTCCAGATTTGGTTTGAAGCTGGGCAATGGATCAACTTCAGAAGAGTCAATCTTATCTTTCATTTAGTCTTAAGAATTTGTAGTGTTATGTGTTTCAAATGAAGACACAGGGAATAGATGCTCTGGTGTTATAAAGGTGTGCTCCTGAACTTATAATTTCATGGTTCAATTCTAAATAAATAACAGAAAAAAGAAAGCAAAATGTATAGCTTGTATTTTATTTCTCATATTTAAAATGATCTGTGTTTTCCTCCACAATTGTATTATCCTATCAGTACAACAGTTAAGATGGCAGAAGAAAGGATTTTAAAATAGCAATTCCTATAAACAATATGTTTCCTATAAAATATTACTGGTTTCATGGGCTTGACTGCTTTCCAGTGATACCAATGAAATAATTCTGTGCACCAGAGTGAACCATGCAGGCAATAGATAAAGGACAGGAATGTCTAATCACCACAGAGGGAACATTTTCCGCAGAACAACTCTTCCATCTCTGACCTCTGCAGTCCTGGCTCTCAAGGAAACCTTTATAAAATACTTCCAACAGATGAACCTGGGAAATGAAGCTTTTATAAGTCTGGAAGTTAGAAATCTTGAATTCAAGAGAATTAACATCAGTTTTTATATTCCAATACAATTCTTTCTCTGATTAATCTGTATTACGCACACTCTGAAACCTTGTTTCTCTCTTTTCCACGTGAGTTAATGATGTATCACTTATCCCCTTAATAACACTCTCCTCTTTTCCAGTGTTGCTCTCCAATCCTTCCTCTCATTATGAAGTACAGCCAGATTAAGCTAAGAACAGTAGTGTCCAATCTTGCATGCAGTCTGAATTTTTTCTCCTTCTTGTCAAACCTGAGAAAAGGACAGTGACCTTTGAAGCTTTTTTTTACTCCAACTGTATGGATGAGTCTAAAACAAAACAAAACAAACAAAAAAACAAAACAAAACAAAACAAAAAAAAAAAAAACCAAAAACAAAAAAACCCCAATCCCCCAAAATACAATTTCTTCTGGGAGATTTCACCTGTCTTCTATCTGTAGACCACTGTGGTTGCAAGATTGTGACTGTAACAGTTGAAAATTAGTATAACTCGAAAAAGCTTTGCAGATTTATTTAATACTTTAATGCCATCTTAAGTAATATCTGTAATATAACAATGCAAAAGGAATATTGAAATCACCAAAATGTTGCTATGAGATCTTCAAGCACCTGCCATTTTTTATTTTTATTCTTTGCATGTGCTTGTATTTTGTGATGTTATTCAACGTGGAGTCTGAGGATTAAATATTCTTGTCATTGATGCCACAGAGAAATTAATTTTACTTCAGAAGCGTTCTTTCTAATTCATAGAAGGGTACGATCAGAAAGAAGTCCTGTGCAAATTATTACTTAATACCAGTACCATTTTTATAATTTAGAATAATAAGTCCTGAAGTCATCTCAAAGATTCTCTGGTACATAGCCACTCACTCTGCCCCAAGACAGAACAAGCTCTATCCCTGACATCCTGACAGAGGTTTGTCTAGCCTGTTCTTAAATTCCTTCACATTGGAGATTCCAGTCCTTTTGTGTATCTAATCTACTTCTCTTTTTGTTTTACTCATTTAGCAGAAATTGATTTGAATGTAGGAATTTGTCTTCTTCGACTGCATATCTAAAAGGTATTCTCAAATTTACCAAGTCCATAATGAATTTGATGTGGCCATGTCAATGAGGTGTTACAAAGGCTGTCCCATTTAAAAACAAGCCTCAAAGGTTATTTTCAGATGTTGCAAATAGTGGCAGAGTTATTTTTAAATATTTAGTTTCAGCCTAGATAGTTTTTCTATTGTTTTATTTGCAACATAAATTTAGTTGTGTTGTAACTAGTTAGTCCCTAAAAATGTATCGCACAGGAGGAAGGTGAGTGAATTGCAATTGAAAAATGGAAGTAAGTAAATGCAGAATAGGTTTCTTGGTTTCATGGACAATGCTAATATTTTATATAACTGTATGCATCTGAGATCCAGTTTTGTCTTGAAGTATTTCTTTTTAATTTGAGCTGTTAAGTTTTATAAAGTGTTTTAGGATTTATCTAGATACATGTATTCCTAAGAGATAGCTATTACTATTCAGTCACATTGTTACATTGCATTGATCAACATCTTATGTATAGTGTCAATCTGGAATTCAGGCTCTTTAAGATTAACTGTGTATTTTTTTTACAGAACTTTGTTAAATGACTGGACTATACAATCTTGACCAGCAGAGATTGATAATACTTGGTTTTTTCTAGCTGCCCATACCTAAATTACATTGTGCCCTTTTTTTTTTTTTTTTTAAGAAAACTTGATTATTCCTTAATATAGTATAAATAGAATTTTCCTATAATTTGTCAGGCTATGTGGAAGAAGAGAGAGAAAGAGAGGATATGACTGAAAAAAAGGCAAGTAATAAAGTAAAGAAAATGAGAATAAAAAGTATAAATAAGGATAATAAAAAGCTGATTAGTCTCTTCTATCTGGAGTGAGAGATCATCATCATGATACCACTGATGTTTGCATGAAGCCAGCTACAATTTCCAGACAAATCATTCCATCTTTCATAGATTAAAATAATATTTTAGGTTGAATGGCTTGGGTTTATTACAATATCCCACAATGCGGAAATACTTAGAGTAGAAAAAACAGACAGATGGCTCAGTAAATTAATCTATAAGCAGCAACAGAGCATAAGGTTAGTTGCTGACATTGACTGAATGTTGTGGAAGGTGGTAGGGAGTTGACAGTATTAATTAGTAGCAAACATATGAAGGAGAAAAAGGATAATATAAAAGGGGATGAGATGGCTTAGGAAACTGTCCTTTAAAGAGAGGCTGGAATGTCACATTTGAGATTTATAATTTTACTTAAACTTCCCCACAATTTTGTAACATTTTGATTGAAACCTCTGGTTAAATGCGTTATGAAAATAGGAACACATCTTCAGTGTTGATCTACATTCTTGACTCCAATTTCAAACTCGGCCTCATTTTGAGACTGCTCCATTTTTTTTCACCAATTGTAATCATAATGCAGTAAAATGCATCATGTTATTTAGAAAATAGGTCATATGACATTATAAGGCACTTTAATTGTTCTGAAACAGACATTGCCCTGTTCTTCCAAATTACTAGGTGATTTTTCTCTTCAGTGTTTCCAATTGCAATATATTTTTGAGTAATATAGTACCATAAATTTGGGATTAAGGGTGCTCCAAAAACTTCATTCTTATATTTATGGTAAACTGTATGCAATCTTCCAAGCTAGACTGCATTCTTAGCTTTTTAGCTCTGGAAGTCAAAACATCCTTGCTCTTTAAACTCTGACATTATTACAACTATAAAAATGACATTATATATTTTTCATTTATTTTAAACAAGATAATTCAAATTCACTGACTTTTCTGCAACCGTATAAATTCATGCTAGCTGAAGACCAGGCACAGAATGTTTTTAATTTATTTCACTCTTGTTTCTGTGAACTTCCTGAACCTGATTTTGAAAAAATGCTGAGCACTCCTGCAGGTACTGAGTATTGTTTTCAGTTGAAATTCTGCATTTTAAGCTCTTCTGAAGGAGGAATCAGTGTGAAAAAAAACACAGCATGAGGGTGCAAGAGAGTATTTCAATGTATGATTTAAAAAATCTTTCAAAATTCTGCTGGTCTTTCATTCTACAATAATCCATATATAGAGATCAGAAATACATGATACAATGTGACATACATAGTATATTTCCATGATAGAATGGAACCAATGTGCATATGCATCTGTGTTGTTCATTTCTTTATTCCAAACCAATGTACTTTTTCGAAATATATTTTGATAATGCAAAAACGTAAACCTCTCTATTTACCTGCTTTGGATCTATTAACCCTGAAGAAACAGTAATCAAGCTTGATACAGCTACACTGGTGACAAATACTTAAACCATTAACTTGACACTAAGTTGGAAACCTCTGCTATTATTAAGTAATCTTGTGGGTTACTCTCCTGCTGAGATACGTATCTTAGAGTTCACAGCTGATGAGATACCTAAGAAGAGTTACTGCAGAGAGAAAGAAATCCTAGATAAAAATGTTCTTTCATATAAACAGTGGTCTTTTTTTCTGTTTTGTTTTTAAATTGAGGTATTACACTGAATTTTAGGTTCACTGTTACTGGATATGAAGATCATCGCAGTCTTTTCATAATAACTTCAGCTTGTTTTTCCTAGTTTGAGTTTATAAAAACAGTTACCCACACAAACCAACTGATAAAGATGGTATGGTTGCAGAGGAACTCTTCCATAACATCCTTGTGCATTGAATTGAGATATTTACAATAGTACTAGTCTCAATGAACTTTAAAATGAAGAATCCTTTACTGTAGCTCCTTTAAATACTCTGCCTGGCAGCATGGAATGATTTTAAAATTACTTTTCATATCATTCTGAATGTGATTGGGAAAAAAAAAACAGAGGCTACTTGAAGCAAAAGTAGTAATGATTATTTTATGACTCTTCATAATGGATTCTTCATTGAATTAAATAAGTTAAACTTCAGAGAAATATTTTTTAACCAGTTGCTCTGAGTGCATGAAGAAGGCTAGTGAAAGTTTACTTGCTTGTAATAATGTATTTCAAAAGACCTAGTGGTTAAATCATCATTTAAATGCTGCCTTGAGTCTTTCTATCTCAGTAGAGAGTGACTTTGTCTGTGACTTCAGTCTACAGCTCATGAATAAAGCATATCATGTCTGTGAAGGTTTGTAGGGCTGCAAGTCAACTGGGAAACTCAATCTTTCTTTGATAAAAACATTTTGCTCTTGCAAACGTGCTAGAATGAGAGCCCTGGAGTTGGAGTCTTCATTTTATTCATTTCATTTTATTCAAAAGGTGGTGTGAGTTTTCCTCCTCTTGTGCTGCCACTTTGCCTCTGTCCTAACCTCCACAAAATAAACTCCTGGGAGGTGGGGTTATAAGGACAAAAGTACAAATTTCATGCTACAGAGATGTTCTGTTGCCTTCAATAAATGAGTTATCTCTTGCCGTTGTTTTGGAAAGACAGATTCTCTGATTAAAACATCATTGGGACTGGAGTGAAAGTAACAAAAATCCTTATTTTTATATGTTTTCATATATTCATAAAGATGTAAATCAAACTGAACCCCAACACTTTAGACTCCTTAATAGCTTTTCTAATTCTGTAGTACAGTGAAATTTCAAGTCTTAAAGAACAATTCCAGAGAAAGTCACAAAGAAAAACTTGCACTACTACACAAGGAGAAAGGCTGTCCATAGGGTACATGGTCAATATAGAACTCTGCAGATATACGAAGCATAGATAAAAGGGGAAAGTTTCATCACTGAAAAATAATATGGTAGTAACTTATGGTCACTGTCAGCCTGGGCTTGGAACCAGCAAACATTCTTCTAAGTTATTTTTCCAGACTTTGTAGCACATGGAGTTATATGACAGCTACATTTGGGCACCTCTTTTTTTAAGGTTTTGAACTCTTGATCACCTGCATATTGTCAGTGAATTTTTTTCCTTATACTTTCAAGATTGAATTTCTCTTGTGTTACATCTATGTTCACTTTCTGGTAAACTGATACCAAGCAAATTTACTACTTAGAGCTGAGACTGAAACAGGAAATCAGAACATAATATCAAAGAACAACCATGGTGTTTCACAGTGAAGTGTGATTCCGCAGTAACATTAATTAAACTAATGAGCAGTTGCATACATAGGTACATTGTATAATGATGATGACAAAACTCTCATATAAAACAATTAGACTTGGTGACTTTTCATCCTTTTGAATTGAAAATAGTTTTTTTGGCATTCAGATATTTTTTGAACTCATACATTCTCTTTTAAGCAGGGGAAATCTTCCTGGCTTAATGTAATAAAAAGAAGACTTAATCTTTTTATCTGAATAACTAATTACCTTGGTTTATGCCTATTTTAAAAGGTAAGCATTCCCTCATTTTTTTTCTGGTGATATTTGACACCACTTTTCTTCTTGACTAGCCTAATGACTATTTTGTATTATTTCCAGTGGGTAGATTAAAAAAAGAAAAAAGCCAGCTATCTTACCAAATATAATATCTTTGACAGAATTCTTTGACTGATGTCAGAAACAGTTTGGTATGCTGAATGGGAAACAGGGTCCCTTGAGTCCTCTTTCCTGATAGAGATCTACCTTAAGTGCTTCTCTTTGAAGGTTTCTCTCCATTCAGAGACATCTGTCTATCTAAATTAGAACAAACTGTCACAAGTATTTTCTTACTCATATTTACTGAGTCATTAAAAGTAAAATTTGTTAGGAAGCTTAAGAATGTAATTCTCTTCTGCTTTAATCATACTACACCTCGCTGTCTTTTATTCCAAATGGCTTATGAGTTGAGTGTATATATTTGCATGTTTTTCATTAGCCCATTGCTGCTTCCACACTAAGTCTTTCAAGTTAAAAAGACTTTTTCTTTAAAGAATAGAAGCAAGAAAGTAATTTCCCAGCCTCTTCTGAGATCTGTAGAGACCAAGGTTGACCATAAGAAAGCAAATGCTTGGATGTTTTTCTGTTTGCCAGCTCTTTTATTTATAAATGATCGTGTCACAAAAAAAAGAAAAGTAAAAGTATGTTTAATTCTGTTTATACGTGGTAGAGATTTTAAGGTAAAAATAATGTTTGAAAAGAAAAAAGCATTTGACACTAGCTCATCAGTGCTTTAAAATTTTCAAATAATTTTTCTTAGCTGGCACTTCACTTTAATTCTGTGCCCTTCAGTCCAACTTTAAAGCCTCAGAAGAATTTGGCATGGTCCATGGATCAGACAGACATGTGAGGAATCAATTTGCAGCAGAAGCTAAAGAGCGAGTATTTAGGAGATGAGAAGGGAGGCAGATGATGGACTTTGGGATGTGCTCAACCAAAAAATGTTTGATGCTGAAACTCAGGTCCTGAAATGGTGTATGATAGTAAAAAAAGTCATTTATAAAAGAAGAGATCAAAGGCATAATAGTGGTTGGATGCTGATAATCAGCCTATAGAATGAATGATACACCTTGACTCTGAAAAAAATACATGAATATATACTTCCCAATGCTAGAATTCATTAAATAGTGATTGCCAAATCTTTTAAAAGTGAGACTGGTTACAATAAATAACTATGTGAAAGCTTATGCTTATCTTTACATGTTTCCAACTTTTTTTTTTGTTTAGAAAAAATACTGAATTTAATATTTTACAGTGTACTTTTAAACTAAAAGGGTAATAGATTAAAAACATCATCATGAGAGAGTTATAAGTGTTTGTTCTCTGGAATGGTTTACACAAAAATGAACATAAAATATATAGCTTGCTTCTATCCACATAAGTATCTTAAAAAACATGAGTTGTTATATTGAAACAAAATCAGACCATTCCACTTTTTTCACAGCTGTTTAAACTTCACATAGCATAAAGGATGGAAACAAGCAGACATCCTTCAGTCTCAGAAAGACAGCAGGAAAAAATAATGGCATGTTCTGACCTGAGCCATGGCTGAGTTCTGCAGGGCTGGGAGTGAACATAGAAAACTATGTCTGGACCTGTGAATGCCAAAACCAAGAGCTACTTGTGAATTCCTGAAATGTGCTGACTTTCAGTGCACAGTGTTTGTAGACATTTCACAACTGCGAGTGCTATTAAAGCATTGCCTCTGGAAACATGAGAGAGTAAGGAATTGCTTATGGCCAAGATGTATAGGCCTTCATTTCTATGTGCTGAGGTACTCATTTATCTGAAAGGGGTTAGTATTGTGCATAACACATCTCAACACGAAGATTAGAATGAGTGGAATAGTCTTTTAAAATTCATATTAGCCCATATTTGGAACTCTTAATTCAAGCTTTATGGTGTTATTACATTCATGTTTTATAAATGCATTTTTAAAGCTTTTTTTTTTACAAAAATCACATTGAGAACTAATGTATGGGTTTGGTTTTCTCACACTCCCCCCTCAAACGCTTGGGTTGCAAAGAATTAGACATTTTTTACATTATTTCTGAAAAATCTTTTACAAATTCATTCCTTTAAATGGTTGTATTTAGCAGTGTTTACATCATAAAACAAATGCTTTGTATCGTCTGAAGACTAATTTACCCGTAAATATACACATTCCCCAAGCCTAATGTGAATGCAGTTCTTTATGCAGTAAGATACTGCATGGTATAAGTATGCCTTAATAAGAGCTGTGTTTTCTAATTTTAAAAACTGTTTATAACCTTGAATCTTAAAACTCTATGTGACTTTACAGACATAATCCCTACAGATAAAAACTATTACCTTTGTTTTTTTCATTTCATCTTGCTTCAAAATACTCTGTTTTAAAAAAGGCCTTAAGGTTTTATATAAAAGGACGAAGACACAGTCACACACACACACATGTGCGTACACATACACACTTTGATTTTTCATGGACTGGCCTCAAAAATCTAATCTGTTGAAGCCCTTAAGGTTTATCTCAAAAGTGCATTGAACACATCCCAAGGATCCAAAGATCTGGAATCTGAATATTGTTGTTTTCCATTTATATTTTTTTCAAAGAAGAGGAAGCCTTCTGCTGTAATAGAACCAGTGTCAATACAGGCTCTCACAAACTATTTCAAGGTCAGACAGTCACCTCTAGCCTGTCTGTTCTTTATCAGGAGTTTGTGCTTAAACAGAGCAGCTCAACTATCTCTTTTTTTTTTTTTTTCTGGAAAATATATGAATACGGTATGTAATTTTTTCTTCATTCAGCTTGGCACAAGCATGCTTATCAGATTTATATAGTTACATTAGAATATTATATAACAGAATGGGAGGAATGTAGTTAATTATTTATTAGCATAACTGAATTTGTCAGCTCTGATTATTACGGTATTTTCAAAAAATACCTAACGTATTACTTGCAGACTAGGCAAGTTATTACATTATTTGTCAATATTTTGGTAAATTCTTTTACTTTTAAATAATTATTTGGAATACTTGGTCCAATTTATTAGATTATTATTCAGATTCCTCAGTAGGTATTCTTTTTCCTCTTCTTTGATATGAGGAGACACATGAAGAATTTACTGACAATTGTTCATTATGCCTTCAGATGACGTCCTGTACAATTCAAGTTTTGCTCTCCATTTATGATATCATCAAAAAATCTTGACTGATTTAGGAGCTGGTTATACATCTGTTCCCAGTTACATTCCATTATCTAAAATGCATTGATAGTAAAAAGGCCTTCTCCAAAATTACCAGTGTCACCTTGATTTCCGCAGATGTTATTTAACAGTGATTGTACTTTTCTAGTTTTATTGTAGAACAAATTGCTTGTGATCTTTGATGACATGCAGCAGGTAATGCAGGTGCATTTATAACACAGCCTAAGGAAATAGATTGAATATTTGAAGCAATAAATCTCATTTTGATCTCTGTAAGAAGGATAATGTCAACTCTTTTTCCTCTCCTTCTTCATCTATCAATAAGAATTTATAAATGCAATTATTTCAAAGGCAGTTTAAATTAGAAAAGGAAATAGAGAAAAAAAGGAGGCAGCAGAATTGGAAAATACAACAAATGTACTATTATTGTAATAAACATTGTAAAAGCTACCATGTAATGAATATTTTGGACCATTCTAGTTTTGCTTTATCTTTTGAGATTATCCCAGGTGAGTCTATTATATGATTTTCTAGTAACATTTGGAAAATAATCCAACCAATCTTTTATCCTAACTAGTAGCAACTGGTTGCTAATGTTTGCACAACTGATTTTCCTCTGTGCATATGGTGATGTGTGGCCTAACCACTGCAAGGGATGCTGAAGGAAGAGCCAACACCAGAAACTAGGAACGTGTAGTTAACAAACTAGTGGCATTGACAAGCAGGTGCAAGATGGCCAACCTTCACTGTTCGGGAGAGCTCTATGGCCAGTAGACCACTTCATTGACACTGACCTTTAGCAGCAGAGACAGAATCACAGTGAACATGTTCTGAGAGTGAAAATCTAATTGGCATGCTAGGTTGAATTACCCCCTTAGTTTCCTTGTGTAAAACTCAACTGGAGCATTGAAAATGCCCTTCACTGTGGGCAGCTTGTTAAGCAAAGAGTGGTTGACAGACAATGCAGCTGAGGCTACAAACAGTTTACCAGCTTGCTACAAATGTCTTGTTGATCATTCGTAATAGATCAAACAACATGAAATGTTTTTGCATCATTTTGTAGCAGGTTTTAAGATAAATTTTTGTTGATGATGACTTTTTTATTCAAATTTACACTCGTTCAGATTAAGCCCTGAAAACTAAGGATGGGTAGGGGTTAGTGCAGTGTGGTCTTTCCTGTCCTCATCACAAGGCATTGTGGAAGGCCTCTCAGCACTCAAGACTGATGTCAGAATAACATCTTCCCCCGATTCGTCTCTCAGGAGGTAGTTGCTTTGCTGTTTCTTAGCTGCTATCATACATCAAGACAAACCTAATGTCACTTACCTCATTAAATTTTATACTCAGTAAAGACTGACTATATTAATGAAACTTTGAAACATTATACTCTTTTAAAAATATTTTTAAAGGGGCTGTATGAAGATTAAAGTCAATAAAGTCATTATGATATGCAGATATTCTTTTTCCAAGATTTGTCTTTTATTTAGCTTAGCAGCATGATTTAAGCCACCAGATAACTTGGTTTAAAGATTGCTTGCCTTGATATGCAGGGCACTTACAGGTGGAACGACTTGTGTTACTTTTCTAAAACATGAGCTTTTAGAGCTACTTGGGATGGGACTTTTTACAGGAGAGTCCCTCCAATATAATTTAAAGAACAGACTGGGGGAATTGATTTCTAGAGTGGGATTAGTCTCAATTAACATTAACTTTCTCCAGTTAAGTTTCTCACTCGGTTAATTATCTAAGTTCCTAACATATTTAACAGAAATCTAGTCAACATAGTTGATGTAACTTAGGAAATTACTCTTCGGAACAGACATACGCATCTACTTTAAGAAGAGGTAAACTGCTATCTCAAAGTTATCTTCTGTAATGACTAGATTTTCACTATAGAAACAGGTGGAGTACCAAGCACCTCTGGAGGAAGAAAAAAATAGATAAAGACCACCCTGTAATAGCAAGGCTCTTCTGCTCCAGATACTTATGTATTGTTTTCCTTAGATTTGGGTTTCCTGAAAAGAAAGCAAATGACGGATCAGTCATGTCATCAGACCTAGGTGATCTCATGTTGTAGTACATGTTGACTAGGTTAATGGCCTTGTCTTGAGATAAAGGTTTGTCTCAGTATGCAAAACTGCATACTGCAGAGAAAACTGCAGCATTTGGCACATCAAATATGAGGGACTAAATGTATTTACTGATTGCTTTTACAGTTCAAAAACTCATGTTAAAAATATAAAAGGTCATAAATGACCTAGCTGGAGCACTTCAGACTTCAGGTAGATAAGCAGGAAGAGCCCATCCAGTACACTGTCTTTAGGGTAAACAAGGGAGGTTCCTCAATCTCATACCTTATATTTACATATCTTCCTATGATTTACAAACATTTCATTCACTCCAGTTTACTGGTAGGTAACTGGTAAACAGACATGATAAGCTGTCCTAAGGATTTAAGAATTAGTTAGTGGTAGATCTCAATGGCAATTATTTATCTAAACATCTTTAAGGATCTGGGCCTCACTGTTTCATTGTTTGTAATTCTCTGCTCTAACATTAAAGTTAACCGATTGCTTTTCATTTCTGCTGCTCCTGAATGTTACTCCCTTATTAGTAACAGAGATGTGCCTTGTCTTCACAATCTGTCATTGGATGTACACCAGGACTGTTTTGCCACTTGAGCAATTGCTGTTGAATTCTGAAGTGTTTCTATTTGGGTGAGGTACAGATAATTATCTGCTAAATAGGAACCTTTAAAGAGAGGTAACAAAACTCTCCAAGTCTCAGAGTGCTATGAAGCTGTAAATGGAAGCACTGCTACTGTCAGTTATGAATCAGTTAAAATCAGAGTGAAAAGTACGGTGCCATCCTAAGATAGCACAATGTATTTCATATATGGCACAGCTTGATGCAAAATGAGGAGCAGAGCAGTGTGAGGTTTGCTGAAAAAGTTGCTAAGAGGGAAGTATGCAATGTCAGGTGGGAAAAGCACTATCAAGCCAAATAAGAAAAGCACTGCAATGCATCATAGCGTGAAGTGGTTGCTTCCTCACATGTACAGCTATGTTGTTACACCATTACCAGCAGTAGAGAAGAAGGAAAAGGAGGTTCATGGTCTTGTTTTTCGTGTTTTGTGTAACTAGTAAAAGACACAGTGTATGTATTGGATAAAATAATTCAAACCATAGACAGCAGAATTTAAGAAGAGTTTCAAGCTGGAATCATGATGGTTGAAGTGGATAAAAGACTGTGAGATCATAATTATTACTGTATTTTCTATCTTGTCAATATTACTATTTACCAGACTTTTTTCCCAGTTCACTCTTTTAAAACCTATGATATATTTGTAGTTGACAGAATTTGATGGTCACGAGATATTCAGAAAATTAGATTTAAAACCCCCTACTTTTTAAAGTAAATTGTGTAGTGAACAGAAGTTTGGATTTAACAAAGAATACTCTGCCAAATGGCAGATATTTTAAAATATCTATTGACTCTTTTTTCTTTCTTTTCAACATTTGCAATAATTGTGTTTCTAATACACAAACATCTTGTGGATTTAAATTGATTTCTGAGGTTTGATTATCTCACTGAGTAAACTCACAGAAATAAACATTAGAAATATCTTTGAAGGAATATCCCTATAAATATTTTCAGTCAAGAAAAAGCCCATATGTCTAGCAAGATTTTAATTTTCTTCTTTGAGAGTGTTCAGTATCTGGAGACTGAAGGAGGAAAGCTGGATTTGTATGACCAGCTATAGCTTTTGAGGAGACTCAATAATAGCATATGTATATTCATAAGGAAAAACATTCATTCAGTTCATCAGGAGGAGGGTAATCACCTCAGTATGCAGATTTTTTGCAAAATCTTGTTCAGTCACAAATTAACTTCATCTATATTTAGCTCAGTTATGATAAATCCTCTGAGTTTACACATATCCATTTATACGATATTTGGGAAAAAAATAAGCCTGCAATAGGCAATTAAACAAAAGGACTATAATTATCCACACATATTTGGCTAAGGCAGATGTCAAGTCACTAAGAGTAATTCTGGTGAGATATATCACACTTTAGTATTATTTCCAATTGCTATAGTAATTAATTTAACAAATCTGCACACTCTCAATATAGTTTTCTATGAAAATATCTAAAAGTAGGAAATTCAGGGTTTTTTTTTCAATCCCACTGCACTTCAGATTTGAGGGATTACATTTTGGAGAATATTTAGGAAATGTAAAATCTAAATCCACTTTAGAAAAAAGACTTTTAATTACATAAGGAAATATTTTCTTATGATTCAGTAGAATCTCACTTGAGCTAGTTATCATGGGTATTGAAAGTAGTTCAGCTGTGCTGAAAAGCAACTAAGAACAACGGACCTACACAGACATTTTCTCACTTTCTTGTGTGGATTTTGTAGTAGTGACTATTGTGAAGACACAACCTGTAAGCACTTTTAAAAACTTGCTTAGATTTTCCAGATGTCTTTGAAAAATTGGTACTGAGCTATGGTTTATGTTAACATCATTGTGAATAAGGAGGCTAAATAGCAAGGAGCACCAACTGGTGGAGCTAGTTTTACCAGCTGATGCTCTGGACCTGAATTTTTCATTTAAAATGACTGGTGAAACAAATGGCACTGGAATAACTGTGTTACTTAAGGTTACTGTTTTTCTAAGTTATCAATACTACTTCTTTCCGAGATTTACTGCTATAAAGCATCATTACAATGAAAAAATCTATTAGTTAAAACATATAAAATGTGCAATGTACAACTATGCATTGCTCTTTGTATCTGGAATTCTGAACAAATGATGTAAATGATGTAGCCGGTAAAACTAGCTCCACCAGTTGGTGCTCAGATTCAGAATATGTTAGAGATTGCTCAAAATGACCCAAAGGTTTGGTGTTCACAACATGTAAAGGCATCAAAAGTTTTTTTTTCCCTTCCCTATTCCCATGCAAAGCTTTCATTAGAACATAAGAATTAAGTGAATATTGCAAAAAAAATTCTTGTTTCATCTCCAGTGTTTGCAATCAATCACAGTCATTACTTACTCCCACTTCATTGGCTTCTGCACAAAAATATAATAAAAAGAATAGAAGTTACACAGCAAATGGATGACGT
>NW_009627006.1:52292-73381 GCF_000690535.1 Cariama cristata
GGAATGTCAGCTTTTAAAAAAATACTGCTTTTATACTTAAAATCAAGATGTACTTCTGTGCCTGCAATTGTGGACCATAATGGAGATAATCTCTGAAGGTACAGTTCTTTAAAATATTGCAAGTTTTATTCACTAAATTGTGTTCATTATTTATTCACGTAACTGTTTTCTTTTTTACAGCAATAAAGAAAGAGGCACAAAAGCCCTTAGAACTGTTTCAGTATCTTGGAACATGAATTCTGAAAGGTGTACAGATTTTTCATGATGACTTTAATATTTCTGAGGAGCAACTAGATAAGAATGTACAAAGTAATAAAATAACTATGGCTGCTGAAAAGGAGGGTAGATAAAGAAAGAAAAAAACATATTTAATCTAAATTTCTCATAGGGCTTTTTATGTTATCTGTCAAATATGACCAGTATCACTTGACTGATATAAATTACTATTGATTTCCAGGGTCTGAGAAACCTTTTAGGCCCTGAACAAAGACTTTAATTCTTTTTGGTTTTTAAGTAATGTTTTTTCTTTTGTATTAACCTTTACAGAAGGTCTTATGAAGTCATTCATTTGATTGTCTCATAATAATGGCTCTAGTTGAACAGTACATTTACAGAAGATGAGAAGGAACTGCCTCATCAGAAAGAATTTTACTTTTAGAGATAAGACCCAAATCCATACAGTCTGTATTATACATAAATATAAATTCAATTTCTTATAGACTAAATGAATGCATTTGATAGAATTTGTGTCAATGGAATAAACAGTAGCTCTTTGGAGGAAGGAAAGTCTAAATAAACTGACAGATTTGGGTTCATAGACCTACTAATGGCTTATAAAAATGTGTGATGAAAAGGATCTAGAAAGATCAGCTTGTCCAAACCCTTTTTCATAAGCAGACTCTGATATTCAAGACTCTAAAGATATCCTGAATGGATGTTCACAACATAAAGTAACATTTCTTTTATTTAATCTGTAATGGATCACATCATATCCTGCTCTAGTAGTTAATATTCAGTAGACTAGCAAACACGCAGGCACTAAGTTCTGGATCGCTAACACGTGCGGGCTATTTTCTGCAAGACATTTGAGTATTGCTCGTTCCTATTTGAAGCTGTGTGGGAGGAGAAGCAAGTTGAAGCGTTGGTGCAAGTGTTCCTTCACAAGGAAAGTCAGGAACACATCTGGTCTGCTACCTTACAGAACATGGGAGTTAATTGAACAAATATACACAAAGATTTAGTGTGTTTGAAGAGATAGGGGCTTGAATCTATAAAACTGGCTAAGTTTAATTTTATTCCTGCTACAAAAGAACAGTAACTTGAAGGTCACATGTCACTCTCATGACCTATAAAAATCAATAGTAGCCTTTCTATTGACTTAATTGTACTTTGGATGAGGCCCCAGATCAACAGTAACCTCTCATTCTGCTTATTGTGCTGATATACACAAACTCTTAAATGTTGTTTTGAAGTATCAACTTCTATACATAAATTCTGTAATAGTAAAGCCACCTTTTAGAGTAGAACTTAAAGGCAATGGCTGACACGCCTTCTAACACACATAAGACAAAAAGTCCTGGAGATCAAAATAAGAATTTCAGAAGAAAATCAGTGCTCCAGAAGGAAATTTGGCCATTGCACTAGAAATCGGCAGAGACAGGGTTAAATACGGTTAATGTTACTATGTGAAACATCAATGCATGACATTTCACAGCAGTTAGTATGCCCAGATGCCCCCAGAGCCCAGCTCGTTCCTCCTCCATTCTCCACTGCACTTTGAACAGTAAGACACCGCTAACAGGCAGCTAGCCCATGTGCTTTTGAGTCACTTCGCAGTAAAAAAGAGCAACACATGAGCTGGACTTTTGTCAAATCCTTTCTGCAAATCAGAACATGTGATGTCCATTGAATCCCATTTTTGTCTCCTATGGTAGTCTTGTCTTCAAAGAAACCTAACCAGATGGTGAAGCCTGCCTTTCCTTTCTTAGAGGCCATCGGTCTTCGCTCACGCTGTGTATTTCTAAGTGTTTTTCCTGTTTTGATCTCCGAGAAAGACTTTGTAAGACACTTCCTGCAAGTGAAGTTTAACGAGATTCTCAGGTATGTTCCAACTCTTTTGTTAATCCATGGCTCTGTGATAACTGCGTGAACCTACTGAGCTTCAAGTGAAACATCTTGCAAAAGTTAATACCTGCAGAAGCTTCCCTACAACTCTGGTCAGACACCTCGGCTCACCATGGGTAAATAATAATGACTTCCATTTGTAAGAGCACCTTTTAACTCCTAAGACCCCAAAGGTTTTACAAACTATTGTCCTGATTCTGTAGTCATCTACTTCCACAGATAGAGGACAAAGTTCTACTCCCACAGATGGGTAACTTCAAATATTACGGAAATCACAAGAGAGATAAAATTTTTCTGGTACAAAGTAGAAGAAAATAACTGATAGGAAGAAATTTATGTCGCCATCATTTTAGAAAATTCAGATGCAATTGTTCAGCAGATTGAACATTACCATGCAAACTATGGTTTGGCGGAAAAATAGAAGTCAAGATTCCAGTATTTAAACTGAAGCCCAGTAGTTTTTGAATAACCATGTGTTTTAAGTTTAGTCTTTGAACTTATTTTTCTGTATTTTCTATGTTTCACTAATGCATGATCAGTATAGTCTCAGACTGTTCTCTACTACGGGATTACTGTTACTACCTCAAAGAGCAATTACATATTCTTGGGAAATCTCCTATTCAGATAGTATCCAGGCCAAACTCTTTTTAGCCTTTAAGAGTGCAAAAAATGTTGAAAGTTATGCTTGATCACGTTATATTCATTCATGACAGCATAAGAACAATAATAGTGGTGAGATTTTCTAATTGTCTCCTTACTCCTTTTAGAAGGAAAAGTCTTTCAGAGCCTGATTTGTATTAAAGTCTTTCTCTTCAGTCAGAAAACAACAATTGTCCATATGGGTCTAAGGCAAAATCAGAATTTTAAGTGAGAGATGGTTGAGGAATATGAATTCATTTCCTTCAGATAATATAAACAGATGTATAGTCTACACCTATGTTTTATAGTATGCCATAACAACGTAATGTCTTACAGATACACCAGAGAAACTTCTGAAGTAAAGCTATATTATTTGTTGCTGACACTTGCATTGCAACTGAAAAAACATTCTGCTATGAGATAGGAAGCAGTCAACAGACATCAGTTACTGATAGAACTAGATGAACTATTTGCAATTAATAGTTTGACAGTTATAGCCCTCTACTGTCTTTGGAATCTATCAATAAACAGAACAGAGTATTGTTATTTTTATTTACTGTAATTAGTAATTATTAAAAAAAAAGAGTTTGAATATAGACTTTGTCATGAACATCGTGATTTTTGTTATTTATTGGGTCACTTAGGTTATATGATATTGCTTCTGTTCTATGAATGAACAAATGGGATTATTTGATGAAAATACAACTAAAGACAACACAGACTAAAAATGGTTTATTCATGCACAAATGTCCTTGTTTGTAGGCAAATATAGGGGATCAGAATAGTAGTACTGAGAAAAATTTGTACTGTTTCCCAGAATGACTGTTTGCACAGTACAACTGGAACAGATGGGTAGCAGCTACTCAGGTGATTACAGAGAAAGTTATAAAAAGATTAACTGAATGACGAGTCCAATGTTTAGCTAACTGGCCTAAATCGGGAACTCTAGCTTCAGTTCATGTCAGCTATAGAAAGTTTATATACCTTGGAATTTAATTCCATTTAGTTGAAGTATCTTATCTGTGAATAAACCACCATAAATAATGGGTCTTTTCTTCTGATCTTTGCCTTTCTTGACTAAATTCTGTGAGACAAAACCATTATGGTATGTGAAGCACATCTTGTTAACACAGTGTTGGTCCGAGTGGAAGAACTTGTATGTATCAATAAAACTAATGCTTGTTATAAAATATAGTAGATAAATTGTATGCATTTTTCTCTATTAATGTCCATGTCTCCAATTTTAACTGAAAAGTTGATTTTGTTTAATTTTTATCAACTGAAAACTGTACAGTTTTAGGCAATTTCAGTTCAAAGATTGTAACCTGAGGGTTAAGAATGTGTACAATTTACTGCAGTAATTAAAAAAAAACAAATCCACTTTCTTTCCATTAATTCTTTTGTCACTATTGTTATGTATTGGGACGAAAAGGGAGGAAGATGAGAGTAAAGAGAGCCTGAACTATGCAATATCTATAATTGCTTTTGGGTTTTCACTTAGCAAAAATTTGTGACTTATAATTTCTTTGTGCATCCAAGCCTGGGGGGATACATGGAAAACCTATGTAAAAAAGCCTAATTTAGATATGTTCTTTAGGGATGAACAATTAATATTTTACTGAGAGATTGTTTGGTTTTGCTAGAGAATTACCTGTAAAGACTTATTCTTTCTCCGCTTAAAATAACCAAGGGAATTAAATTTTTCAGAAAGTAAATTCCAGAGGGAAAGATGGTTAAACTTATGTATTGCTTTACATAGATACATAACACTGTAAAAATCACATTTTTTTTTACTGGACAGAGGTTATTCATCAGTACAATGCTTTACTTCCTTTATTGACCAACTCTTATTTCTTCAAAAGAGGGTAACAACTTCTTACCGTGTACTTAACCAATTCACTTGCCACATACAGAGCATATTCCTTTTTGTCTCATAGGGATCAATTTATGCCCTGAATTTATGTCCCTTTATATCCTATATTTTCTTCTGCATAGCATTACCAACTGCAAATGTTTGATAGAAAATCAAAATGTATCTAACTTTCAAAAAAAGAAATATTTAGACATAGGAAAGAAAAATGTAGATTTATGTCCCTTTATATCCTCTATTTTCTTCTGCATAGCATTACCAACTGTAAATGTTTGATAGAAAATCATAAATGTATCTAACTTTCCAAAAAAAAATATTTAGACATAGGAAAGAAAAATGTAAAATGATACCCTGCTTTTCAGCATTAGTTTTGAAACAGCCAGGCTTATGGTTAAGGAGAGCTTTCTCCTTTATCACATCTTCCCTAATTGTACTTCCTTGAAAGTCCGATAAAGCTGTTATTCATAAATTATTTCTTAACAGTTTCCAATGGGGTATTTCCATTTAAATATGATGGCAAATATTAACAGACAAATTGATTACACTTCTACACGACCATCAACTAAATTGATACTAGCCATAAACATAGTCACCTAAAAGTCTAGATGCCTGTTTTTTGTTTTCCTCTTCATCATCTGTTGTCAATTCACATATTGGTCGTATAATAAATGCTTGTTTAAATTCTGTTAAGCATAGTCAACTTAAAGTCTAGTTGCCTGTTTTTTGTTTTCTTCTTCATCATCTGTTGTCAATTCACAGATTGGTCATATAATAAATGCTTGTTTAAATTCTGTTAATTATAAGAAAAATAGTGAGTAGCATATATCTCCAATCTTTTCTGTCCTGATTCATGTAAGAATATAAGAATGAGTGTAGTGGGTCAGCCTGTCTGCCCCAGCAAGATGTCATACATAGCTGTACACAGGTGCCAATAGAATAACAAGAAAAGGGAAAGAATATATTAATAATACCTTCCAATAATAATCTTCTGACCTCCAAGTAATTTTACCTCAAGACCTACTTGAGGGGATTTTCACATATTTACTAACCCTCGGTTCAGTTCTGTTCAGTGTCCCTTACGTCCATCAAAACTTTCAGCAGCTACACCATTGTTTACTCAGACCAAAGCAAAATACAAGTAAACCAACCCAAAAGACTCATATCCAACTGTTAATTAACTTGTACACAACAAAACATGTTTTCCATGACAAAAAATATACTATCTCACACGGTTAGTCGAAAAGGTAGTTCCTGTAATTATGACCCATAGTACAACACAAGATTTAATAATATTAATTTCTCAATACCTCTTAAATGAACATGCCATTATCTGTCAGTCGTCCCAAGATTTATATCAGGGTGTCTGGAAAACCATATACAGGGAAAAGGAAAGGTCCCAAGATTTACATCAGGGTATCTGGAAAACCATATACAGGGAAAAGGAAACACTTGGCTCATGTCGAAACACAGTTTTTTTTTTCTTTGAGAGGAATGACAGGGCTCTTGGCCACGGAAAACTAGAGTCGGCAAGGTCTGTCCTTGTGGAGAACTGAGCTTTCATGTAGAAACACAGTTTTTTTAATTTGAGAGGAATGACAGGGCTCTTAGCCACGGAAAACTAGAGTCAGCAAGGTCTGTCCTTGTGGAGAACTGAGCTATCAGCTTGTTTTCTCTTTGTCTCTGCACAGATACAATTGTATTATTGTGGCTCTTGCCTATTTTCAGTTTCATTAAAATCCCTTCTTAGAAGATGAGTTTTCCATGAAACAGCTCCTACATCAAGTTCTCTCCTGACATTGGTATGAAATTCAGAAAGATATCATGGAAGTGTCATGCCCTCCTTCTACATACTCCTTTCAACTAGTGCCTAAATGGTCACATTATTTTATATCTGTCATCATAGAATAATAGTAATTTGTTGTTGAAACTTATCATTCAGTCCATATAGATCTGCATTTTGAAACCTTACAGGTACATCCTTTGAATTCACACATTCATGGCTGTATTCAAAGTACTGTAACACATCAGCAACATGACTGTCACTTATTCCTTCATCATGTCACCTTAGCATATGCATATTTCACATTTACATTAGCACATTGCCTCATGTTCTGCCCTGGTTTGATTGACATTCAGCATACTAAATTACCTCAGTTCTTGAATATCTTTAACTGATTATAGCCTTGAGACACCCTCTGATAAATGGCTGTGTTCTAATTTTCAGAAGCAAACACTCTGATAATCAAAGGAACCTTCTGTTTATGCACTTCTCATCTGGCAGTATCACCAAACTGCTTTTAAATTAGTCTGGGAGCTTTAAAATTTATAGGCTTATAAATACTATTATCTAGTTTCATGTTTGAAGTTATAAATCCTTTTTATTCCATGTCACTTATTTTGTTTTAAGTTTATTCAGATTTCTATATCATCTGATTGGCTTCTATTCCAAGGCAACTCATGGCCTGGAGAAAACCTTTTTTAATATAATTTTGAGAAAGATTTAATTATGACAGTCAGATCCAGCTAGTAACCAGTTATAAGAGCCATGAATCACCTTTCTCAGGATGATGAGATGATGAGAAGTCTATAAAACATAGAGTGGCGTGATCTCTAAAAGCCTCTATCTATATCAACCACCTATTTCCAAGATTCAACATAGATTTTAGGGGACATCTAAAACCATTTTTGAGATGCAGTTGGCAGAGATATTCTAAGAGGCAATTACCATAGCAATAAGAAAGATGTTGGCTTTTATGAGTTAGGGCACAAATCTTGCCAGTAAATTCTGAACAGAGTTTGGAACATCCTTGAATACAATTGAATAGTCTGCTCATTCTAATTATAATTCACAATCCTATTACAAATAAGAGTTTTCGCTGCTCTGGGAGTAACTTCTGTAGGTCCATAAATTACATCTTAATTAAGTGAATCATAGCTAAAACCTACATAAAACATAAAAAGTCCTAGCTGTGGTCAATTCCCAGTTTCTCATAGACAAACATTCTATTGAAAAGAAATTCCTGTTGGACCCAAAACCAAGTATCAATATGAGGCCAGATGAATATAGGATTGATTTTTTTTCCCCTTTCTTTTTAGTGCATTGATAAAAGCTGGTAAGACGTTGACATTTTCAGCCTCACAAATAAAAATGGTTCTGTAAAGAGAAAACTCATTCTCCATGGTATTCCTTTTTAAGCATCAAGAATGTGTTAATAAAAAAGAAATAGTTGACAGAGAAAAAAACATAATTTGTGAATCCTGTAACCCTTAAATTTGGCCTGTTCATTCCATTTGTTCATTGTCAAGAAATCATACAAATTTGAATTCCAAACTAATAGGACTGAGTGAACAATAGCAAGTTAGACTGCAGCTTTCTTACTTTCAAAGTATGTGTGGTGTGGTCACATTAACCTTTACCTCTGCCATATAGACTGAAAGCTTAATTTTCAGCTCACATAACCTTGTACACTTGTAGTAGGTTTTATCTGTGTATTAGGGAGTAATTTACATATGTTAGAAAGCCCAGTTACACTGTAACTCATGAAGTTCAGGATCAGAGAAGTTCATCCAATACATTGTGAAGATCCTTGTTTAATTTAAGCTAGCAATTGTCACTTTCTTTACAAACCGTGAATAAGGCCCTCTATCTTATGAAACAAATCTCGGCTTGATGATCCTTGATGATCTATATGCAATGCTGGAACGTATTTTCTATTTTTAACAAAAATTACATAGTTTGTTGGTCTATTGAAAATTTGCAAAGCACTTGCAGAACCTTTATAAATGGAGCTTGAAGGATGCTGTGCCAGTTGATTTAACCATTATGAACATATAGTTAAAATGAAACATGAAGTATTTTAACATAGCATGGTACAGTGCCATTCAGGGATAACCAAATTAAACAAAGCTGTTGTCTAAGACACAGTGTACAGATGTTGCTGTCATCGTGTGTCATTTGTTGGCTTATAGACATATAGACAGAGATTAAATGGTTTCCTTGAGGTCACCTGATCCCTGCCTGAACAAAGTAGACCTAATTCTTGACTTGCTATGATAAGAACAGCCAGTGCTTTACAACAGTATGCATCTCAAAATATATTACAGGATAAATCAAAACCTTTTCTTCTATTTCATTCACCTATGTGAAGTCGTCTTATGGCACCTTAAGCTTGAAAATGCAACAAAGCTGGACTGAGGCCTGGATGTTTAAGAATATGCTTCCTTCCTTCTCAGCTCAAACTCAAACAGATCTCAAAGTGACTTACAAAGTTGAGTATTCTTATTCTCATTATTTTATTGAAACTGGTAGAGTAACTGAGGCTTACGAACATTGAAGTGACTTGCAAAAGTTCAAAGAGCTTATGACCTTGCTAGTCAGTCATGGAATAAGAATAGAAGCCAAGATCACTGGCACCCAGAAATGGCCACTAGGCTATGCCTGGTAGCAAGGCTTGCAGTAGAATAAAACCATTTTTCATGTGCCTTTAAAGCATGTATTTGAAGCCCATGGTATTATAGAATCACTGAATACAGAATTACCAGTACAGAGAGAAAGCAAAAATATTAGGTCGTGTAGTCTGTCCTCCAGCGAGCATGGGATTTTAAAATTTTTCAGCATTTTGTCAAGCATGACATTAATTGTCGATCTCAAATAGCAAACATACGAAATAATCAGGACTAAGATACCATGCTTGCGATGTAAATGCGTCACACAAATACAGTCCCTTTTTGACACTACAATTTGGAAAGAAGTAAGACTAATTTAATGACCTCCTTTATCAATCACAAAATACTATCCTCTCTAGCTATAGTTAATATTTGGCAGATGACTGAAATCCCAGATACTTCATACTAGATATTGGCAGTTGCTATTAGTTTTGCTGAATTCTGTCTTATATTTGTTGTTACTATTGTTCACAGATGACACTTTCTGTTAGGTCCCCAGAGCCTGGCTTTTATCCTTTCCTGTGGAAAACAACAGCAAAATAATAAATAAATAATCATATTCTGATCTGTGGTTTCAGAAATAATGACATTATCCTTCTAAACACCCTTAAATGATTTTGCATCTTCAATGATATCCAAGGTCAGTTTTCCTGCTTCCCCGCCCCAGCAATTCTGACAGCCTAGGAGAAAGGAGAGCTCAGATTTCAGCACAGTAATTTGAAGTGTTAATTAGGGAATACTGCAGTGACCTTGAAATCCCTGTTTCTCCCACATTGTGTTTTGGGATAGTCACAAACTAACCCTAAGGTAAAATAAGAGGGAAAGTGAGAAAAGGGAGAAAATCATCTCCCAGTATACTCATCATTAATCAGAAGCATGACTCACATTTGCTTAAAGATATATATCAGTAACAACATCAGCTGTGTGATACTGCAACAGCCAGCATACCTTCCCTGCCTACTTTTGTCAAGGTAGTGAAAAGATTCCTTGAGATGTGGATAAGAAGGATGCAACTCTTCTTCCTTTCCTGCCTCAGATATATTCCTGCGAGACTGAACTTAAGACTCTTTATTCTTAAATTTTCTCGTTGTTCTGAATCCCAGTGACAGAATACTTCACTCAAATTTTCAGATAGGGGACTGCAGATGCTGGTCTCCATAGGACCATTAAAGTCATGTGCCTGAAATTAGCACCTGTTCTTGTTCAACTGCCCTTTTGCAATAATTTCTCATGAACTTGTTAAACAATGCACAGAGACATTTCTAAGATATAAATTCAGAGAAGAGAACATATTTAGAACTAGAGTAGAAGCGGCACTCAAAAATTAAGTATGGAAATGCTGAGGAGTGGAATACAGTTAAAGCTGTAGTTCCTCAAAGGGGACTTAAAATCTCAGATTAATGAAATAAAAAGACCAGAGTCCTCTGGACTACCCAGCTGAACCACTCTTGTCTAAGTGGCTCACGAAACAGCTTCTGAACTGCTCTAGTCTGTATGAGTTTATTAAACTAAACTGCAGTTCGCACCATTTTACTGTGATTCAATAATCTGTGAATAGCCTTCACAAGCCATTCAGACACCTGCTTGTGTGGACCACAGCCCCTAGAAAAGAGACAAGCAGCTCACGCTGGCAACTGCTTCTGCTGTCTCACTCTAGTTTACCTGGGTTCATGGTGTCAAACACTAAACACTTTTGAGATGTTCTCTACGCAACTCTTCTGTCAGACCAGCCAAAACACACTTCTCAATATTTGCTAGTAATTCATGTAGATGAGTCCTTGGTGTGCTGGTCGTGTCTGTGGTTCTTAGATTTTTTATCAGTGAATTATATAGGCAGCCTACGTATTTAACATTGGTTGAGAATTTTAAACCTCGTGAACACTAGGCAGCCACTGTTATTCAAGACTGACGTACTGTCTATCTTTATAGTGGTATCAGAGATGGTATTAAAATTAGATCTGGAGCCCGGAAGTTTGGTTGACTTATAAGTTTCAAAGGCAGTTCCAACACCTCACATGAGAGGAATTGGAACAATGGAAACAGAGTGATGTGGCAGGAGAATTTCTCAAATGCTTGTACCGGGTACATTTTGACTTTGTGTCTTAACATTTGAAAAACATCCTCAGAGGCATTTTGAATTTTGATAGTGCTTAGCTGTAGAAGTATGTATTTAGGCAGTTCTTTCCCTCTTCTAAGCATTTCACAACAGATGCTCTAGAGTAACTTTTATTATGAGAGTTCTCACACATCTTATTTTAAAAAATGACAGGCTATACTTGAAGATATCCTTATCTAAGATGCGGATGCACAGCCCTGGCTTTAACACAGAGCTCTAGAAAGGATGTAGCATGGAAAATACTGGTGATAACAGTGGTTTTTGTTGTCTATATAAAAGTTTTACTGAGATCAGTTTGAAATCAGAGTGAAGTTACTGGTTAACTTTCTTTGTAGACAAGTTCTGATTTTGTCAAAGATAAAGGAGATTTCACCTTTATATAACGTTTAATGGGCAACTGTAGTTAGCTCTGGCAGTATTCAAAATTAGTGCCTTGTGTTTACATTATCTTCTAACTATTTTAACACCATCTGCTCTCAGTGTTTAACATCAGCATGTAAGGACTTCTGGAGATCTGGTTCTTCCCTTGGTTCTGCATTTTTCCTTTGTTTATGGTTTATAAAATGTGGATTTCCTTTGTTCTGGATTTATTGCTTAAAACAAATAAATAAATTGTACATTTCTAGATACCCACCAAACAGAAGCAAGTGTCTTCTCAAAGTCTGGAAGCAACTGAGTTGTGCTAATTTTAAAGTAAAATTATATATAAAAAAGTATGTATTTTGAATATCTACAACTTCTGTCTTAAGAAGCCTTCCAGGAAGTTTAAATGTAAGTTACATTGACAGAACAGAGACTTAATTCAGTTTTTCTTTCATTACATAAATGAAGATCTCTAATTCAAAGTGCGGATTCTTGAGAAATTTTCAGTTTTGCCACAATAGTGAATAACTGTATGGAACAGAATGAAAATGGTCGTGCATCACTGCAGGATGATACGCCACAAAATATGGTTTATTCAATTATCTTGACAACTGAACTACAGTTTTAACTATTTATGATAATGCCTTCGTAATATAGTAGTAAATATTTTATAATGTATTCTATGAAAATAACAAAACCTTATAAATTCGTCACTGCACACAATAAAACACTGCAGTATGCTGCTATGAAACCTTTGCCAAGAAGAAGGGAACATGGAGACCTTCATGTGTAAATCTTAAAGCTTGCAGGTTATTAAAATGCAACCTTTTCTATGTAATTTTTTAAGAAATAGCACTGTGAAGTTCAGTAGTAAAATCAGATCACATTTCTATCCTAATAGCATGGTTGTTTAAATGAAGAGTAAAATGCTTCTGGCTTATAATGGAATACAATTTTTACTTTCAGCTCTTTTTCAGATTTTCTACATAGAGACTGAAATTGTGACAATTGCTTCTGCATAACCCCAAATATATTAATGTCTCTAGTCTCTGATACACAAATGTAATGTACAGGCTTGCCAGAAGAACTTTAAGGACCTTAACTTAAGCAAGGTAGTCGCTTGACATATGTTTATTCTCAGGTGCATGAGATTTGCTTACATTTTCAAGATATTCTTATAATAAAGATGAAAACCTGGAGGCTAGATAAATACTGGTACTCTGTAGCCTAACTCTTTTGAATGTTACCTCTGGTTATTTTCCCAGAGTTGGATTTTATAAACATAAATATCAGGAATATGTCCAAATTATTCTTACAGAACTGTTAATTTCCTTTATCTAAGTGAACCAATGTTTTTTACCAAGTGAAGCACAAATGAAGTAATGAAAATACCTTAATTCCCCTGTCATTGCAATTGCAATTACAGCAGACAGACTGCTAGGGAAATAAATAGGCTTTAGGAAACAATTTTTATGGGAAAAAAAAATCTTTATGTGAATGATTTATCAAGACAAAATAAAATGGAGCAAAAATTTAAACATTTCTTAATTGCTATTTTATTTAAGACAGAGAGAAGAAAAAATGCATGAAAAGAACTTGAAGTACCATTTATTGCTAGGCATGTTATTTTAACTCTTTTTTTCATGGTAATAGAAATAGGTGCTTAAAATGCATACATTGTGTAGCATTTGGATCTAGCCTTACACTGTCAAGAAAATTTGTCAGAACTGTATATAGACAGGGAGTATGGTCAAGATGCAAAGAAAATCCACACTAAAATCAGCACTAAATGATTTATATAAAAAGCAATTTTAGAAAATATGGAAAACACTGTCGGTATCCTTTTTAGAAAATCCAGACTGCTGTAAAATATCTGAGCGGTTGAATTTGTTATCAAAGGTCATCACCATATGTCTTTCTTCATCTCCTTTCATGAGTTCTTTCCTCCAGCCTTCCAATTAGTTCTATTATACAAGGTACTTGTACTTCAAAACATCTATTTGGAGCTTGTCTGTATTCCTCAAAACCACAAAGCTGGGTGGTGTAGGAGAGTAGAATTTAATCTTAACAAATTTCAAATACGTCTGTTGGTTATTGTGATGAAATATCACAATAACATTTTTGGACATATGTAAAACTATCAATACAGTCCTACTGTAAAAATAATTTATGGTTGGATAAGAAGAGAGCAGAACCTCTGAATAGGTGTCATGGTTTAGCCTCAGCCAGCAACTAAGCACCACGCAGCTGCTCACTCGCTTCTTCCCCCACCTCCAGTGGGATGGGAAGAACTGGAAAAAAGGCAAAACTCGTGGATTGAGATAAAGACAGTTTAATAGGTAAAGATAAAGCCATGCACACAAGCAAAGCAAAACAAGGAATTAATTCCCTTTTCCCCATGGGCAGGTCATCTACAGGAAAGGAGGGCTCCGTCACGCCTAACGGTGACTTGGGAAGACAAAACACTGTCACTCCCAACATCCCCCTTTCCTTCTTCTTCTTCTCCCAGCTTTATATGCTGAGCATGACGTCATATGGTATGGAATATCCCTTTGGTCAGTTGGGGTCAGCTGTCCCAGGTGTGTTCCCTCCCGACTCCTTGTGCATCCCAGCCTACTTGCTGGTGGGGTGGGGTGAGAATCCCAGCCAAAGCCATCACAATTGTTTTCTGTGGATGCTTATATTGATAAAACAAAGATTGTAGCCACAATCTTTTTTCTTCACTATCATGCAGTTCAGGCAACCTTTAATACCTGAGTCTTCCAGAGCACAAGTGTATAGGCAGCCCTAGTAATTATACTTTCATTTAAATTACTTTAGTGTATTTAAGGAAGTCCATTATCTTGAAGTTTCTGTATCAAGCAGTTGATACCTCTCATGGTGAATACTATGGCTTAGGTTAAACACTTCCCTTAGTTTTTTCTTCTTTTTTTCATTCTGTATTTTCCCTGTGTTAAGTAGGTCAAAACAGGAGTTTATAGAAGAAATTAAATCAATTTCACACATCAAAGAGATTTCCAAACAACTGTAACCATTTATTTCTGACTTTCTGTTTAGCAGAAATGAAATTGTGTAGCTTGCTTTTTTCATTTTTTAAAGCATCCTGGGAAGCCCAGATCTGGCAGCCTCTGTGAAGGATTCCATCTGTTTTTTTTCCCAGCAGAGCCTTTCTTAATCCAACTGCATTTTATACTGGGAAATTATTTTAGGTTCTACCATCAGTGCATGCATTGGCTTGGCCTCCTGTTTCTTCAGCACAGAATTGTTGCTCTTTCCTTTTCTAACACATATAATATTTGCCATTTTCTTACTCTTTTTCAATTTACTCTGTTGATATAGCCTTATTTTATTAGGGATAAATATGCATTTGCTGTTATGAAGTGTCCTGTGTTTTTCTTAATAATATAAATGAACCTAAATACTACATCAAAATTCTCACTAAAAACTCCTATTTGCATCAATATAGATGACTTGCGTTAAAGTTATATTTCTTGCTTGAACTAAGGAAGCAATAGATCTGCCACATATAAAACCTTCACCTGAAAGGCAGAAGAAATGGACTGCCTTAGAAAAACAAAATTGTAGAGTAAAAGGAAGTAACTGATAACATGCCAAGTTTCTTTCTTTCTTTGAGAATGGTCAAAAAAGATTAAAAAAACTACCATCATATTTAAGCTACTCCCTAAATTATTCCCAAAGATAAAATATCAGACTGATTTATCACAAAACAAAGATTTGTCCTGCTTTACTCAGGAAATAAGCTGACTTACCAGCCTAAATAGGTCTGAAGCAAAACTATGGTTCATGGTATACAGATAAAAGACTGATCATTTTCCTGTCCAAAGTATCAGCTTGGTATGAAAAATAAGAACTATAGGATAAGAGCAAGAAGAAAGAGTAACCTTAAGAGCTATGTGTGCAAGGATCTAATATGCTTCCAGAGGCAAAGCTGGAAGGATCTCCTTATAAATTGTCAAGATTTCTGCTCTAGACATTCTTTATCACTGATGTGCATATAAACCAGCATCGCCTCTCCATACAATGAATATTGTAAGCAGCCTAAGGATCTGCATTCAGCAATAGTAGCCTGAGCTGTAATTTCCTGTCTTGAAATGTGTTTATTCTTCCTATTAGAAAATAAAGATCTAAAAACTAGGAGAAAAGACAATACTGGAGAAAAAACTATCTCCCCCAGATATTTGTATTTCAGTCTAATTTTAAGTCACCAGAATAAGAAGAGTGTATGATCTATCCTCAGCTGAATTTCCTTACTATGTCACAGTTAGGGAGAGAAACTGCACAGAATAATTTTCTCCTGGCCCTCTGGATAAAATAACGAAGAACGATGACCCACAGCATTTCTCTTTTTTGTTTTTGCTGACAGCATAGCAACTCACCAGGTACTTGTTTGACTAGTAACTCTGTTTCTCTCCTTCTCAATGAAACAAATGACCCTCCCAATTATTTTCTAAGTTTCTGATTTAGGCCCATTATCACCTGGTAACCAAAAGCCAAGAAAACACTGTGAGTGGATACTGTCAAAGCCATTAGTCAATGACAAAAGACACTATGGAAAAGTTCCAGGTACAGAGTGCAAAGTTCTAACTGTAACTTTTAAATTCTGTATCAGAAAAATCTAATTCATATGTGAAACTTCCAATAATAAAATATGATAACTACAGTGTTATTCTCACACCTAGTTTGCTCAGATAGGCCAGAGAAGGTGAGTCCAGCTGGCTCTCTCCTGTGTCCAGTCACTTTCCCCAGCTTCCCCAGCATTCCAAAGTGAGAGACTTATTTTTCCTTCTGCTGACACTAAGGAGAATATGTCTCTTATTTCATTGGAGGAAGAACTGCACTACTACCAATGGAATAATTTGGATTATTCCTCTAGTAATCTAGTTATACTTAAGATTTAAAGGAAGTAATCCAGAACATAAATCGACTCGAAGGTGGACCATAGCAGTAAACGGCAGTAGAAGCAAAAGGTCTGTTCTGTTAAAAACAGAGCTCCAGGCTTTTTGAATCAGAAAAAGTGTAAGGTGAAAAATGTGACAGCAACAACAGATCTGGTCACATGTTGAACAGTGCTTCGAATTGTGACCTAAATGTGTTTAAATTCGATTCATTCATTGTTACTCTGGTCCCTGCGTTTTCTGCTAGAAAAGACTCGCATAACATTATACATTTTCATAAACGTGTAATTGGCTGGGTTTTTTACTGGAAAACCTCAGATAAAAGACTTAATGGCTGTTAATTTGCATGTAGCTAAAGGCTTTAGCTGACAGGAATTTGATGTATACTGTAGGTATCTAGAATAGTGCTTCAACAATCCTGACAGTCATTATTTGTAATAGTGACTAAAGAAAATGTGACAAATAATAGATACCTAGAGATTGAAAACAGCTGAAAAATAAGCAGTAGATAACATCATTGTGTGTCTGCTGTAGGTGGCAAAGTTTATGACAAAAGCTGCTGTAAATATATTCTGTACCCAACAGTGCTCCATGTAACCTGTAGCTCTAAGAGTTACTATGAACAGGGTCAGGGGCCAGTTTCAGGGAACCTGGCTCTATTGCTGGCTGTTTTACTAAGTGTCTCACATCATTATTATCACTCCTCACTCTTGTCTACCTTTTTATTTAGTTTGGAAGCTTTTAAAGAAATAAAGAAATATCATTATTTGCACATATTGAGGACATCACAATAGCCTCTTGATCTTCTCTGGGGTCTTTTGGTACCTACTGTCAGATAAATAATAAATAGCAATCTTCACACAAAGCAGATGTACATATGTACATGCACCTTTTGCATCTAGGAACTCACAGCCCTCGTAGCTAGGGATCTTGCACAGAGAAATTAAATAACCTGGGGTGTGGTTTGATCATAACCTTTGTGAATGGGATTGAAAATATTGTATGCAGATTTGACAGCTACAGCCTGGATATTGTAACAAACTGCTTTTTAAGTGGATAAAAGAGAATGGAAAAGTACTGCACAAAACTTTTAAAGAAAATCTTATTTTTTGTGTGTTTAAAGCCACAAAATGTGTTTATTTTCCCAGTACTTCTCAATATTTCTTTGAGAGCATGAAAAGCACCATGAGTTGATTCTACCGTGCTTCACTTTGCAATAGCTACATTTCTTTGCCTCAGGAGAATAAATAAAGCAATATAACCAAAAGGAGCCAGTGCCAAGTATACTCATTCAAAAACTCTTTCTGACACAATGACCCATAAGGTCATCTCAGAGAGAGCACAGTAGAACACGTTCTTCTTTAGTGTCCATTTTCTTGTTTGTTTTTAAAAAAATTTTTAAGTGCATAGAGTTCAGATGTTATATTTTGGGAGCCCAAATAATTTTCCAAACTGTCCACAGCACATGTAGTTTTCAGAGGCAAAAATGCTGAGTGCTTTTCTTCTGCTATCCACATTATAAACAGTAAAAAAATGAAATCTCTGCAGGATAAAAATGGTTTCTTGAATTCTCTACCCCCATGCTTTTTTTTCCCAGTAGGACATGTATTGCTGTCCTTCGCTGCCCACTGACACTTCCAGCGAAACCATGAATTCCAAGTACAGGAAAGCAAATGTTCAGGAATCTCTAGATATCATATTCATACCATGCTGTTTTCCTAGTAGTCTGGAGACTACAAATCGCTGCTCGGAAATTAACTAGGTCTTCCTCTAATGCCAGTTATGAGATGAAGATTTGGCTTGATTTAGCTGTGCAGTGAAAAGCCTGATCTGCAAATGTACAGATTTTTAAATTGTGGCAGTACAGTATTTTAACATTTGCTGTAATACTGTTAATTTTATTTTTTTTCTTAGCATTCCATCACATTCTAAAGCAAATTTAGAGGCAAAGATTATCTGTTGTCTTCATGATTTTTCCTATGGCAATTTATGTGTATTGAACACTAAGTTCACTTTATCTTTTCAAATCTCCCATTGTTAATTGCCTCCATCACACTCTCCATGAAAGTGAATGTCCAGAGTAAAAACATTTGGTTTTCTGCCACAACTTACTGTCTGTCAGTAAAAGTAAAGGTTGACGTTAGGGAGAAAAACCCTCCAAGACCACTCTTTTACGCTTCTTTCACTGTTTCCTTAATCTTGTTATGAACCATTTGCCAAGAACAGATCACTAGAAATGAAGCAGTCTCTTAGAAAAATAAAATAAAAAGCAGCTTGAATGATGACTGGTTGTTTAATATTTATCAACTATAAGCACAGACCTATCGAAGGAAATTTGATAGACATCTGTGAGCATTTGAGCTGTGCAACTACCCTGGAATTCTTCAGTTTAATTCTTTAGGGAATGAAGATAGCAGTAAAAGGAGGATAGAATGTAAGAAGAAAAGGAACCAATGTACTCTGAATTGCAGAAGGGAGGTATTTTAATGGAAGAACATCTCTTATTTGTGAAAACTGCTAAAGAATGAAGTGATGTCTATAAAAAAGTAGGGAAAACTTCATTGAGTGAGATACTAAAGAACAGAAAATCCTTTATTAAAGTGCTGTAATGAACTCCATGAAAGCAATATGGATTTCGTGTAATCTAATGTATTTCTAAACTTCAAACTTGTTAGAGGGTAGAAGTTAATTAAATGTAGATATTCTACCTCAATTGTGCAAAACATAATTTTGTTTTGTTTTGTTCTCTTCTATAGATTGTCAATCAAAATACGAGGAATATTCTGAACTTTAAATAAGCATGGAACAAACATTCACTCTTTTTGACATGACAGCTGTTCACTCTCTGTTCATATCATTACCCTGGAAGACTACAGGAAGAGAAAAGGAAAGATAGCTTAACAATCAACTTGCCTTAAGTACTACAGTACTCTAACTTTTGAGAGAATCAATTGGCCATGAAAAGGCTAATTGCATTGAACTACTTATACTACTTTGGAATGACAGTTTTGAGTCACTAGGGCTCTTCTGAAAAACTACAAAACAGATCTTGAAATATCAGCAGCTGAAATTTTACATGCACTGGTGTAACACAGGTGATCAGTGAAGTATTAAGCTCAGAATTCTGTGTACAGCTGTGGGAATACATCTTGAAGGTGACTTTTCGACCAGTGAGGTCTTGTCTTTTCCTAGCCTATGTTACTTTACCCATGCTTAACCTGATTTTGGAGCAGTAATCCATTTGTTTGAAATTGCAAGGAATTTAACCCTCAAGGAGCAAAAATCTCCAGGTCTTCCTGATTCTTCTCTCCATTACACTCTTTGCAAGTCACTGATGATATCTGGTTTCCAACCATACAGAAGCGTAACCTAATCAGAAAGCAGCAGTCTACCTTGCCTCCAGTGTCTTTGGCTATTTACTGCAATCTGTCACTACTACAATCACTAATCTCCAGTTTCCAACAATTATTACTCTTCTTCCTCAAAAACCTCAATATTATCTCAGTTATTTCCCCCTCTTTTTCGCCCATACTATCTGTACTGTCCTTCTCCTCCTTGGTTTCCTATTTCCTTATACCTTGGTGTACCCTACTGAGTTATCAACTAGAATATAAGGCACATGAAAAATTAAGATTTGATACATATTGATGAAGTAACAAGACAGAATCTGTACTACATTTTTCAAACATTGCAAACTTTCGGTTTACCTTATTCTAACTTTCTAGTTTTGCTTATTTTAGACTTTCAAAACTAGGACAAGATAGAAACATCCATTCTTGCTGTATTTGTAGAAAGCAAGATGCCGCACTAAGTAGAGTGGACAAGAAGGCACCACATCATTCTGACTATACGTTTAAGAATATCAGATAAAGAAAAGCAGCTATGCATTTTGATTAGCAACAGCTTTGCCATATCTTCAGGCAACAATATTCTGTGACAGGTGTTATCTTTAGGATACTTTGTCCTGGAAGCTCAAGTCATTCTTTGATTCCTTTGTAGGCAGCAATAGTACTGTACATGACTATAGTGAACTTATGTCCTTTAAGACATATTGTTGGAAATGAGAGCAATTCTTGCTGTGATTGCAGAAGTTTGGAGAATATAAGAGGTAATGTGACTTCTGTGGTTGCACTTTGGCCCTAATTTATATTTAACACATTTTGGTATATTTTTAAACAGTTCTCTGAATAGGTTTGGCAAAAATATTTTGGATGAAATGGCTATTACAGAAATGTTCTCTCTAAACTCTAATTTCTTTTTAAAATGTTAACTTTCAATTTGGATCACTTTGATGTGTGTGTACGTGCATGTCTGTGTTCTTGTGCTTGAGACACGCATGCACAGACATCCTCACATACATATACCTGTATGTAAAAATTGTGTTAGAATCACACTTTATTTTCATACTATAGAAGCAATGAAACAGCTCCTTCCATTTGAAAGGCTTTTGAGATCTTTGGAGATAAGGAAGTAAAATATTTAATAGAATTACACAGCTCCATGGCCTCAGTAATTGGTTTTTATTGCCACAAAATGATCCTCTTTCAAAAGAGAAAAAGGGAGAGGGTAAAAGGAGAATGTGCTATTGTCAGCCTCCAAAAAGCCATTTTGGTTC
>NW_009627006.1:73412-94149 GCF_000690535.1 Cariama cristata
GGAAATGATTATGTATGAATAAACATGATAGGATTATTTTTTAGCATCTAAAAGTGTGATATATAGAACCACAGAACCCTGGACTGTGAAAGGAGGAGATGTCATAGTTTACCTCTAGTAATCACATTACATAGCCTTTCCCTGATTAGGTAAATAGTGTTCAAAGGTTTGTGGACATAACAGAATGTAAGTATTTTGCTGGAATTATAGAAAAGGTGTCATTTCAGATGTTACATAGAAATTACTTAGGAATACTGATGGCATGCCTGCAATAAGGTACAAAGTGAAGTGTATCTCATGGTTGTCTTTTTAGCAACAGAAGGGGGCAAATTAGAAAAAATGTGATATCTGATTGATTCTACTTTCACAGTTCTTTCTGTGAAAAACAGATGTTTGAAGCAGCAGATTGCTTTGCTTTGCTGCTACAGACGGCAAAGATGCAAATGTACAAGTATATGGGCAAAAAGACAAATCAGACTTCATAAATTCAGATAATATCCTTTCAAAGGATCACAAAGCATATCATTGAAAGGGATCCAATCTTAATATATATCTCGTCAGGTCCAATAATAGCTGCTACTATTTCAGAGTGTAATTTATAGCCTTGATAGGCTCTTATATTGTTTGATGAAAGCTGACACCAACATTGCTACAACAGTAATGTTTTCTTTTTGATTGACCCTCATGTTGCTACGAAATGTATCATCCATTTGAGTTTTCATTATTTTGTTTTCATGGCAAATATATCTTTATTTCCGTGGAAGTAAGTACTCCATAAATATTAACACTTCTAGGGGGTGGTATTTTTAAGAAATGTGCATGAACAGAACTCCTTAATGAAACAAATTGGTAAATCCACTTCTTATATCTCCACCACCAGTGCAATTGTTTAGGGAATTAGAAATAAGAGCCTATGAATTCAATCTCTTTGATTTAGTCAAATGGGTATTTGGGAAGCTATAAGTGCTACCATATCCGATGAGGAGACAAAATAGAGGTATACAGCAGGAAACATAACTACTGTAAATCCTTTAGAAAAGGTAGAAGCTAATAAGAGGTAGGTCCTGCTTTGTATTACCACTATTGCTTTCTATGGTTTAGAAGTAATTCTCAGATTATACACCTGTATGTTTGTGTAGCTCTGAGTTAAAGGCCAGGAACATTTGAGTAGGAATAAATGAAGTAAGGTTTTGATCTTTGATAGCAGAAGTATGCACTTACACAGTAGGAATGGAAGGGAGTAGACATATCAGTGTTTGAGCTGGCAAGTCGTATCACATGGAGTTAATGAAAAAAAACCAGAAAAATCAATCAGAAATCAGTATTTCTAACTAGAAATGATATCCCTGCAATGAGGCTAATGAATCCAAGACAATCCATACTCTTCCTGTTTTACTGCCAGTGCTCTGTCAGGTTGCTCTGGGCACGAATGTTGATGGTTCACCTGATGTTTCTTCCAGCCTGTAAACTTGGATTACATGATTCTTATAATTTTATTTATTATTTTATAAAAATATATTTTATACAACAGGTCCTGAACTTCCTGTCTGAGAAAGAGATTACAAACATGAGAAAAAATGTAGATATGAATTGAAGAAGGTCATAACAGTAAACGTACTACAATTTCTCCCTTCTCTTCCAGCACTTTACACAATTCGTCAGTATCCATCCTCTGTTCTTACTCCCTATGAGTCAATTTACTACTGTGCGTAATTGCTGTCCTGTTTTACTACTTTGTGTGTTTCACTAGAGATGTATTGCCTTCTTCATCTATGTTGCTCATGATAAAATCTAGACTTTCAAAACTACTGCTGAATTTGGTGAATTACTTCCTTTTTTTCTTTCCTTTCTACATACGAATGAATTTGCTTTCAAAAAGATAGTAAACAAAAATCTTCCACTAATAACCTCTACTCCCTTGCCTGGCATCCTTTCATCTCTTGTCTCCCCTTTCAACAAAATTCAACCCCCTGAGTATATATTATTTTGTTCTTTTGACTGTTAACAACTGTATTGTAATGGTTTGTTTCAAATCTCAGGTAGGCCAAGTGGTATATAAATGTTTCATTTTTATATAAAAAAATTGATGTGTTAACCTGTGTCTTGTAGTTCTGTGAAATCTAACTGGAAATGTAGCACAACAGTTATCTCTTCAGGTTATTCTTTGCTGCCATCACAACAAAATAATTTTTTACACAGAGGAATATCAACATTTTTCTCTCTATGTCAGCTGATTTTCTGATAAAAAATAGCTGAAGGAGTTGTTTTTTTTTCTCCTCTGACTCTAAAGGCAAAATACTAATTGCTTGAGAAAACAAATGCCCAATGCCTTTCTCTTTTCTTTGCTGTGCAGCGGGTTACAAATAATGACATTTTAATATAAAATTTCTTACATGAATTATGAAGGATGATTATTTTCAATCTAAAATGTAGGATTGCAGAAGGAGAAAGTAAGAAAACTTCTTTAGAAAATGGAAAACGAAGCTGGAAATGTTAATGATACAATTTCACTTATTTATTTTTGAATTCTGCATCCTTTCAAATCTTCTCATCCTTTCTTAAAGCTTTGCTGTCCTCAGAGATTGTGTATTTACTTTTCTTTTCTGTGTGTCTATTTTTATTACCTACTTTCACAGTTGTGAAATCACTGGTTGTTGAGAAAATGCATAAAGATTTATATGAATAACAGTATGAGTAATAGTATTTTTCTCAACCTGTTACTTGCAATCATTTAGACATTTTTCTTAATTTTTTGGAATACTGTAATTGTTTTACAGATTATGTTAAAGTATCAGCATGATATATACTATTTTTAAAATTTCCTTACATATTACTAATTTTTTTCTGATTCTTAAGCTAAATAATTGATTGCTCTTACTGTTTGGTAATTTCTAAATGTATTTGCTTTTGAAAAATGAAATTCTACTAAGCTGCTTCAGGTATGTCTCATAAATTTGGTCAGTGATTCTGGATTTGGCTTTTGAATACTTCTTTTCAAATACCAGTCTCCAAGGACTATTTATCTGGGTAGGCATTTCCCTGTATGAACAGTTGGACTTAGCTGAGATCAGCCTGGTTTACAATTACTATAATTTAAATTAATATCCCAATAACATTTTAATTTTGTCAGGGTAGATTTAACTCAAGTTTTGCATGAAACATCTTGGCCAGTTAAAAGCTGTATTTTTAAATAAGACTGTCTTTTATAGTTCTTTATTCTATTGAACCTAATGCTAAGAAAAAACATAGAATTTAATCTAATCCTCAGAGATCTATTTTAGCCATTAGGATTAGATGAGAGTTTTATGATCCTCTAGAGACTGTCTTTCTTTCTGCCATTAGTGGTGTTGGTAAAAGGTTATTTTTCACCCTGTGACCCTTTTGGTAAAAGGCCAGAAACAATTTTGGCATTTTAGACCTTCTCAAAACACAACCAACTGTTCGAACATTTAGGAGCTGTTTGGGACCCCACCATGAGCAAACTTTTAATGTCAGAATAGAAAGTGATTTGTTAGGTCATAGAAAACCTCTCCTCCAGCAAGTCTGGCCTTGCCAAATTCCAGTACAATGAGGCACTGCAATCGATAGCAGGGCTGCATAACGTATTCCTTTTTAGTTCTGTTGTGTAAATCGCCATTTCCATGGCTCAGGCACTAATTTATCTGTTTCTTATTCTGTCATGTTTGACTCATGATAATATTTATCTTCCTTATAACACAATTTATGCTTTGTTGATGGTTCTGGACACCAATTTCCTGTCAGCTCATCTTTCCTTTTTCTTGTTTGTACTAGCCTTCTTTCTATCTACTCTTTCTTCATGGATTACATTTACCAAATCTTAATCCTATTTATCTCCTGTAAATAATTACTCCATTTTATTGATAAAGTTTTTGAAATGGAAAGCCAAAAGCTCACGGTAATATTTCAGATGAGACCTACTCAGTATTGCATGGAAGAGTGTAATTACCTGGCTTATTTTGTGAGTGATGTTACTGTTACCGTATCCCATTACAGTATTTTCCTCTTTTTTTCATCCACAATCACTTTTTAGACCTAGGAAATTTATCGTTTGCTGTGATCTTCAGTTCAATTTTTCATAACACTGCATGCTAGTAATTTTAGTTTTCTTTCTTCTCTTTGTTATTCTTGCTTATTTAAAATTATTTCTATCAAATATAAGATCAGAAATATTTTGTTAAGAATTCTACATTTAGAGTAACGCCTGAGCATCTCAGCACAAAGATGAGTCCAAGATAAGATTTCGATTGAAGTTGAATTCAGTAGCACTAAACTCTTTTACAAAGATTTCTTTTCTCATTTGTTCTGTCATGTGATTCTATGTCCAATTCCAAACTCTCCCGAAACACTTTTTAAAAATCTTAGTTGTAATACGACTATCAAGAGGTAGCTTAAACTCTGAGAAACTAATTCTAGCTTACCTGCTGTCAATTACATGAAGAAAATTAAATACTTTTAGTCTTTTCTGGTCTCCGTTATCTGTCGTCAAGCACCTTGCAATCTTGCTAGAATTTGTCTGGTTTGGAAACTAGACGTGCGCAGAGTATAGAGACAGTTCAAAATTAGTAATATGTATTGGTACAAACATATTTGTTTCACAAAATTGCAACCGTTCTCTTATGGGTGATATAATACACCTCCATGAATTGCGTACATTAGCCAGAGCTGAAATATGACATATTTATTGAAATACATATCTGTTGTAACCTTTCCAAGAATTTCCTGTGTTATGTCATTTTTTTCTCTGCAGTTAATTTTATTTTTCTATAACAACAGTCAGTCATCACTACTGGATTCAAACAAAAGGACAAATTTGTCTCAGACCCTCTTCTCCCCATATGACAAAAGCGGTAAACTTTGCCTGTTAATGGTGCTGAACTACTTACCCAATTCATATGCAAAGACTATGAAAAATATGACAGTTCAAAATGCAGTCCTTTGATGCTTCCTGTGTTTGCAAGCATGTTATTTAGTCTCACAAAAGAAACATTTTTTTTTAACCAGATTTCAATCACAGATATTTTGGAAGGCACTAAACAATGTGCTAGCATTGTTTGGATCTAAGTTCAGAATTTTGGAAAGCAATGCGTGATAGGGAAGCCATCTCAGTTTCAGAAATGTTATTTGGATCACCCAGGGATACATCTAATTCAAACCTAGGTACATAGAAGAAGCATTGGCAAATCTCCATCTCTCTGGAACACTGCTGTTGAGTGAAAGAAAAAGGTGTTCAATCAGAAACTGACTCTCATAAACAATGCCTAACTTAACGGACTCAGAAGTTCAGTTGTACTTCTATCCCGTTATAGAAAGATGTGTGGATATAGTGTGTTCAGAGCACTGCACACTTAAAAGTCAGAGAACAACAAGAGGATTAGACCCATGTGATGTGGGGTGACACTTGTTCACTGCTTGGTACAGTGGTGCTGTACAGTCAGAGTTAAACAGAAGGATTTGTTGTTAGGCAGCATGTGTTGGTACCTATGATACTAAAAAAGAGAGGAAATCATGGCCTCATTCAATCTAATAGATTTTTTTCATTGACTTTATGAAGCCAAAATTATACTTATGGTTGTAAATGGTTTTCCTTTCAGAAATGTAATAAATTTCCAAACTCTCTTTCAACAGTTTATTCTCACCCATATTTTTATTACAGTTTAAAGAAGAAATATTAGGTACTTTTGTTCTTCTTCATGAATACATATTTTCTTTGTCAGCAGAGCTGCATCCATTGAACAGTTGTTTTCATTATAAGGTAATACTGATCTCTGCAAAGAGTTACTAGAAATTTCTCGTCCTCTTCCCCAGCACCTCAGCTTAACCTTAGAATAAGGATTACTGAGAGGTAAGTCTTGGTGCTTCTGAGGGTTAACCATAGATAGTTTAAATTTCTGCCCATCATCAGTGTCTAAAGAAACTACTGAAATCTCATGGTGGGATCAAGATTCCTGGGAGATAATTAGTGCCATATACATAGCAATAAAGTTTGGCCTCTGCGGTGCTCCCAATGCATTCTTTTAAAAAATTTAATTTATAGATCTTAGTTTTGCAAATATTTCTCTGTGCACCAAGTTTTATTCATGTGAGTAATATGAGGCATGTTGTTATCTTATTCACAGGACTGGGTCATATATGTTGAAAAAGGACAAAAATTATTAATGTCAGGGAGGCTATGGAATGGAGTTTTTATTCTTTCAATAAATATGTATGTTCATAATACAATCCCTCTAAAAACAATGATACTGTTTACTGGGTGGATAATAATGGCAAAAATATTTGTTCTCTAGATGTGGAAAGATTAGGAAGAAAAGGAAATACTATCAGTTTCAGATACCATTTTATTTGTATTTATATACAAAGCAATAAATGCATGTAAGAAAGATGCGATCAGTGCGAAAGGCTTCAACACTCCATACTGAAAGAGTTGAGAGGAAAAGATAAAAAGAAAATTAAACAAATTAAGAAATGGCAGTCAGTTAGAAATAACTTAGTTGAAAACCACAAGATATTTCTGAAAGATGGAGTAGCTCTCCAGTCTTTCATAGCATTGTTTTTATATGCCTTCTAGTCACAACTAAATAAATATTTTCTTCTAAATATATGCACCTCTTGAAATATATATTACACAGGAGGACAAAATCAGTCACTGTGGTACAAAGCAGACAGAAGCATGTAAGGCCTTTTAACAAAGCTAATCTAAGTCTCACTTTAAAAATATATGATGACTAACCTCACCTTCAAAATTTTTCCCACAAAAAATATCCACCTGACAGGGAATGGATGACAGCCTAATATTACTTCTCCTGATCTGCCAACAGATTCAAACTGCATATGCAATTGTTTAAAGCGAAATCATTCCTCTTCCTTCATCCTCTTTTCTCGGGCCCTATTGTTACTTACCATTTACATGTTCTCTCTTCTCTTTGAGCCTATAAAATCCTATGGCCAAGATTTTTTATTTTATTTTCTGTCTAACAAAACAGGTCCTGATCTAGCTAATGCTTCTGGTCACTGCAGAAAAATAAAAGATAAATAATAATTGGGTTTTTTTCTATGGATAATTGCAGGACAGCAAAGCAAAAGTCTTCACAAGGTCTGAACTACCTCTACATCTGTGAGATGGATGCCTAAAATATCTGAATTCTAATTCCTGAAATGACAGAAAAACATCAAGACGAGAAATAGACAAATGGGTGATAAATCAGGAGGAGGGATAAGAGGGAAGATGCTACCTCAAATTAACCATTTTAAATTCTACTTATTTTTGATTTAGCATGACCATTAAGTCTGTTAAAAAAATGACAGCCTCTCTGAAAGTGTTGATGTTAGTTTAATATATGTTACGACAGTAAAAAATTGACTGTGGCTATGGGCTATGTCATTTGCTGGTGAATTAGATAAATCTTAAGGTTTATTTTCTAGCTGTATACTTAGCTTTTGCAGTTACCTCTAAGACATTAATCTATTGAAAAGGAGAAGATACCATCTTTCAGGAGAAATGTGTCACAAATATTTTGATAAAGTATTTATAATCCTCAAAAACAGATGGTTGTTCCATAAAGATTGTCAGCTGAGAAGGTTTGCTGACAGAAACGTGTTAAACAACTGCAAATTTTTTGAGGGAAGGATTTGCACCACAAAATCAGATGCATTCTTCTATTAATCAATCACTGCTGGTTGATTTTTTGACAGCAGGAACATGCTGGACCTAATTTGATTGTCTTGCACTTTTTCTGATTAATAAAACCCAGGTAAGGTGAAATGGGTGGAGAGTGTATAAAAGCAGATCACTTGCACAAAAATGCAGGTAGGACGAAGGGAGAAGAAAATAATTTGACATGTGCAGATAAAGGAAAATCCATGGGATTGTATTCATACACACAAAAAATAGTTTTGTTTTGGCTGAGATACTAATAGACAGCATTTAAACTTTCAGAAGTATTGTATAAATCCCTCCAGAGAATACATATTACATAAGCAGTGAATAGTATTTGATATTTCACATATTCTTTGAGCCTTTTCTGCATATATTAAGAGCCTTTTTGATAGAAAGAAAGACAAATACATGGCAAGACAGGGCTCTGTAAAATGTTGTATTACTGTTCATTCCCAATTGAAGTGGTCAATAGGATCATGTAATCTGGGTGCAGAAAGATACAGAGAGACTGAGAAACATAATCAGAAGAACAGTCAATGACAAATATTCCCCTCCTTAATATCCAATTTGGTGATATTTGATTGTGAGATGCTTGCCATTTTGAGAATGCTGATGTCTCTGATCTCACCAATTCTTCCCCAGCTCAGCAGTTTCAGATGTCACCTTGTCAGATCCCCAATTTTGTATTTGCCATTCATGTTTCCAAGGTGTTTGTGGTGTCTTACAGGTGGATTAGAGACCTTTCTATCACAGTATATTGATGAAATGAATGAAAAAGTCAAACCAAAAATATAGTCCACATTGGTAACTTCCAAGGTACATTGTACGGTTGCTGCTAATTTTGGACAATTTAAGTTTTAATTAAGATGTCACTGAAGAACAGGTCTATAATGCAGCAAAAGCAGTCAAAGAACAAAGACATTCAGAACTGCAGTAAGAGGCTTTGGTATCTAAGTTGCTCCCCTCATGTTTCTCTGGGGCACTTCCACTATTTTTTTCTTGTACTCTGCTGATACCACAAGGAGAAGAGGGAGGAACTGGTAAATCAACTCCTCTTGATTTTATCTTAATACAGTCGTGGTCATGCCCGAGGTTGTCAATTATCTCTGGATTAATTACGGATATGAATCCTAGCTGCTTTGGATAAGACTAGTAAAATAAATTCTACTGTGATCTGGTTATATTTTCTCTGGGCCTTGGTGGGACTGTGTTGTGCATAACTGAAGAGCTCTCTACTTCTAGAAAATAAATTTTACCATGAATTGCCTAACTAGAAAAGATTTTTGCTTTCCAGATCAGAAATGAATGCAACTAACAAAGGCTAGCTGAGTGAGAGAGGCTTCTTTGCCAAGCAGTCACTGAGTCCACAAAAGATATTACTTTTGGTATTGATTTTGGAAAAGAAAAAATATGATCCTACAAAACTACTTTTGGTTGAGACATCACGAAACAATTTTTATTTTTCTCTATTTTTTAACTAAACAAAAAAGCATGACTAAGATTTTAGACATTTGAAATTACTTTGTCGATCTGGAAAGAAAAATGCATTTTAGAGATGAGTCATAAAAGCATAAAGTGAAAAATGGCAAAAGCTATGATGTGTTAGACCCTGTAAAGATCTAACCAGCGGTGTGTAAGAGAACAGTGGAAAAAACAGGAGTATCATTCAATCAGAATGGAGTAAATACTAAAGACATATAGCTCACAAAATAATTACGTATTTTGCATTTGCTTTTAAAACAGATGATGGTGAAGTTTGATATTAATGAGAAATAAGAAACATTCCACAGAGACTTAAGGATGTTCATTGCCAAAGTGCACTCAAGGCAGGTTAGCACTTATGCACGGCTTTTTTTTTTCCATTTTGCAATCTGGAGGACGTCTGTAGCACAGCTGCTCTTCTCCCCCCTGATTTGGAGCCCATATTGTCTTGTGTCAGTTGACTCCAGGAGTATTCTACAAATGTCCTGATGGTGACATCACTTTGCCGTTGTGTGGTCAACAACTAAAATTTGGGAAAACAGTTCATGCAGTTCTAATTTGTCTGCTTACACTCTGCACACATACAAAATAAGTGATATTTTATTTATAACAGTGCCGTGGTTTAACCCAAGATGACAACTATGCACCACCCAGATGCTCGCTCACTCCCCCCTGGTGGGATGGGGGACAAAATCAGAAGAGTAAAAATGAGAAAACTCACAGGTTGAGAGAAAGACAGTTTAATAGGCAAATAAAAGCCAGGCACACAAGCAAAGCAAAACAAGGAATTCACTCACCACTTCCCATGGGCAGGCTGGTGTTCAGCCATCTTCAGGAAAGGAGGGCTCCATCACATGTAACGGTTACTTGGGAAGACAAACGCCATCACTCTCAATGTCTCCCCCTTCCTTCTTTTTCCGCCAGCTGTATATGCTGAGCATGGTGTCATATGGTATGGAATATCCCCTGGGTCATTGGGTCAGCTGTCCTGGCTGTGTCCCCTCCCAACTCCTTGTGTCCCCCCAGCCTCCTCACTGGTGGGGTGGGGTGAGAAGCAGAAAAGGCCTTGGCCCTGTGTAAGCCCTGCTCAGCAGTAACAAAAACATCCCTGGGTTATCAACACTGTTTTCAGCACAAATCCAAACCACAGCCCCATACCAGCTACTGTGAAGAAAATTAACTCTATCCTAGTCAAAAGCAGCAGAAATAGTCTAGATTACAGTTACTGAGCTAGGCATAATACACTGATTTTATTCATACTGCAAATAGAGGCATACTTAGACTTAAGATAAGAACTATTGCTAACCTGAGTAAGCTATAAATCTACACTAGAGCACAGTTTCTCAAAGCATGTAGCGGCAATGAAACTCAAGTAGAACTCAGCATTGAAAAAATGCAGTGTAGAAATACCTCTGTTGATACACAGGATTCTACCAGAAAAACTATAATTTTGGAGAGTGGAACAACAAGATGTAGTTTAGAGAGCTACTTTCACAGACTTGTAAAAACAACTTCTAGTATTTATTGGCTATTTATCAGTTTAAGAAGAGCGGAGTGTACTTCTCAGCCACAGGATAGAGTTTATTATGGAAGATAATTGCAGAATTACGGATATAATAACGGGGATGTTCAGAGTAGTTTGTGAAACACATGCAGATTTCCTGCAGACACGATGACTGCTCAAGAAAACCTCACTGACATGAGAAATTAAAATTATCACAAACTTTTTTAAAGCCAATGATGACAACAGTAGGCATTAGCTCCAGTGCATTAAGGTTTGATGCATACCTATCACTTACCTGATAAATAACTAATAATCAGGTGTGTAATACTTTATCTGTGACTAAAAGTTACTTTGAAATGGGTTAGTAATTTAGATAGTCTTTTTTTTGTGTGTGTAGGGGTTTGGTTTTTTTTAATGCTTATCTTTCTTCATGAAGATTTGTTCGGTTTTGTTTTGTTTTGTTTTTTTTTTCAGCAGATGTAAAGAGCACCACTGGTAAGCTGTAGAGACACTTTGGGAGTCTGCCAGGGACAAGTTGAAAGATAAGCAGACGAACAAGTATTTTTGCATCTGATCTACCTTTCTTGTGTCTTGAAAGGTATCTTCTAGCTGCAGTAAGATAAATATTTGAAGTTCCTAATTATAATAAAGTGAAATTAATTTAATTATTTATTTTAATTGATATTACCTCATGAAAAATGGACTTAACTAAATGACATTATACAACCCCTTAGTGGTGTTGTAGTAGCAGACATTCCTCAGTTCCCTTTCTTATTTTCCACTTATCTCTGTATGTGAAGATGAAAATTTTCCCATTGTGTGTGTGGGATGTCTTTCTTTCTGATTTTTACACACCAGAAAGTTTGAGGATTACTAAGTCAGATGTCAAATGTTACTGCATCATAGCATTTCTACATTTAGAAACAAAGCTGAAAAGCATTGGCTATTCTTACATGTAAAAATCAAACTGAGTTGTACAAATCCCGAAGCACCTGAAGTCAGAGCTCAGTTTGACCCCTAACTGTATTAGACTAAAGTGCAAATATCAAAGGAAAAATGTATTAGCCATATATATTCATAATTCTTTATTTTTCCTCCATCATTTAAGATAAACCCTCAGGGGAATCAGTTAATTGATATAAGCATATTGGAAAAAAAATTATTTGAGGCATATGAATGAACTCTAGTCCCCAAAGAAGAAAGAAACCCATTATTTCCTTCATTATAGTATAAATTCATGGAACTGATATGACTTCTGTTAGCATGAGAACACTGTATCTGTAGCTGTCAAACACTCGCATGTCAAGACCTAGATGGACTCGTTATCAAGAAGTGCTTATATGTGTTTTTACATTTATGCCATGGATTTATGGAACTGTTTGTCCTATTAGTTCCATGTTTGTTTTATTTTGAAAGCTTTTTTAGACCTATACAATGTCTTTGAGGCTTTGGAAGGATGTTCTAAGTAAGGAAGAAAGAGGGATAATGTCTGTGATGTGAGAGTTTTGTCTTTCATTTACCTGTATTTTTCTTGTGATAAACATCTTTCCCATCATTACAGTACCATTTTACCTTGCTTTCAGTTTTCATTACTTAGGCCATCACTATTGTCACCTCTGAGTTTGAGTCATGGCCTGTACACAGCACCTGTTTAGCACCACTCATTATATGCATACCTTAACAGTTAAGACCATGGCAATAGCAATATTTAACAGTTATAATGAATTTACTGTGCAGGAGGCATGGAAATAAGCCAGCAGATTACCTACCTGCATATCAGTATTCAACAAAGGAACGGGAAGTCATGTTATTCTCTTGCGTTTTAATGTCCTGTGTCTTCTAAAACCAAGGAAGTTTAGCACTATTTATTGGAAGCCAAAGCTCTTAGATTGTTTGCTCTTAATTATTTTTTCCTTCTCTGCTTATCTTGTGATCTCCAAATATAGTAGACTTTTTTTTCTTTTTGGTCTCTGAAAATATATGATGACTCATTCAGTGAGTAATGTTTCTTCTGTGATTTTAATGTGATATTGTCTATTTTCTGAATCTCTGGCTTAATATAAGATAGGTCCTAGAAGAAATTAATTAAGTGAACACATTACTATCTAACTGCCTTAGGTAAAGCTTACAGTCACAAATCTGATCTTGTAATCAAAGAGAGTTTGGGCATGAGTTCAGAATTGCACAGTGTTATAAGAGAAAAACGCAAGTATACATCAGTAATCTCTGTATATTGAATCATATATTAAACAGCTAATTGCCCCAATTTTGTCTGAAATCATAGAATATCTCAAGTTGGAAGGGACCTATAAGGATCATCAAGTCAACTCTCTGCTTCTCACAGGACTACCTAACACTAAATCACATGACTAAGAGCTTCATCCAGATGCTGCTTGAACTCTGGCAGCCTTGGTGTCATGACCACTTCCCTGGGGAGCCTGTTCCAGTGACCAACTACCCTCTCAGTGAAGAACCTTTTCCTAAAGTCCAACCTGAACTTCCCCTGGTGCAGCTTCATTCCATTTCCTCGTGTCCAATCTCTGGTCACCAGAGAGAGGAGATCAGCACCTCTCCCTCTGCTGTCCCCTTGAGGGAGTTGTAGACTGTGATGAGGTCACCCCTCAGTGATGGGGTCACCCCTACCCTTCTCTTCTCCAAGCTGAACAAGCCAAGTGACCTCAGCTACTCCTCGTAAGTCTTGCCCTAGAGACCTTTCACCATCTTGGGTTCCCTCCTCTGGACACACTCCAACAGTTTGATGTCCCTCTTATACTGAGGTGCTGAAAACTGCACACAGGACTCGAGGTGGGGCTGCACCAGAGCAGTGTAAAGTGAGACAATCCCCTCACTCGACCGGCTGGCTGTGCTGTGCTTTGTTCACCCCAGGACACGGTTGACCCTTTTGGCTGCCAGGACACACTGCTGACTCATATTCAACTTACCATCAACCCAAACTCCCAGATCTCTGCAGGGCTGCTCTCCAGCCTCTTGTCCCCCAATTTGTAAGTGTAACAAGGACTACCCCATCCCAGGTGGAGAATCCAGCATTTACTCTTGTTAAATTTCATACGGCTGGTGATTGTTCAGATCTCTAGTCTGTCCAGATGTCTCCATAAGGCCTCTCTACCCTTGAGGGAGTCCACAACTCCTCCTAGTTTCATACCTTTGGCAAGCTTAATGTACATTTGATTCCTGCGTCCGGATCATTTATGAAAACATAAAGAGCACTGGCCCTAAAGCTGAGCCCTGGGGAACCCCATTGGTGACTGACCACCAGCCCGATGTAACCCCATTTACTACAGCTCTTTGAGCCCCATCCATCAGCCAATTGTTCACCCAGCGTATCATGGACTTGTCTAGCTGTATGCTGGATGTTTTATCCAGAGGGATACTGTGAGACACAGTATCAAGAGTTTTGCTAAAATCCAAAAACACTGCATGGACTGGCTTCCCTTGGTCATCTAGGTGGGTGACCTTGTCATAAAAGGAAATTAAGTTAGTTAAGCAGGACTTAACGGGCCGGGGAGACACCATGATCAGGCAGGTGGTTTTCCCAGGGCGAGGCTCATCCCCTGCACTCCAGGTATGCTGACCCCTGCAATTTCCCCAAATGCGGGAAACTCAACTGCATAATTTGTGGTAGTGGGGGACTGCGGTGGAGAGTGAGGGTAGACATGCTCCGCAGAGAGGATGAACAAGCCAAGTCCTTTAGATTTTGGGGTATGAGTGTGCGTGTGCTGCCACACGTGAAGGGCCACCTGGGGAGTGCCAGCACTCTTCTGCTAGCTAAAGGGAACTAAGATCTGTGACAGGGTGAAAAGTGCTGCATAAAAGCATGACATTTCAGTTGTGATTTTGCACAGCAATTCAAAGGCTCATTAGTAAACTATTGAGTGAAGTATCAAGAATGATCAGTAACCCGATTTTGCACGGCAATTCAAAGGCTCATTAGTAAACTACTGAGTGAAGTATCAAGAATGATCAGTAACCAGTAGAACACTGGTCTTGGACATCTCCAGTTGTGCTGGGGAAAAAAATGAGTAATTTTACCTTCTTCTTGTTACAGACCTACCATGATGCTTCTTGTTTTCTGAGGGTTTTTTTTGAAGGGGGGAAAAATAGCAATAATGCTGAATGGTGTCTTGCCAAGAGCACAGACCTATACAGTCAAGTCTGCACAGTCATGCAATTAGTTTTTGTAGACCGAAAAAGGTGGTTCAAAGGAGATTTCATTCATAATATTGTTCTTCACTGAAAAGGTTGTCAAGCACTGGCACAGGCTGCCCAGGGAAGTGGTGGAGTCCCCATCCCTGGAGGTATTTAAAAGACATGTAGGTGTGGTCCTGAGTGCCATGATTTAGGGGCTGGCTTGGCCGTGCCAGGTTAACGGTTGAACTTGATGATCTTAAAGGCCCTGTCCAATCTGAACGATTCTGTGACTTTTCCCTTGTGAACCTGTGCTGGCAGTGATCAATGACTGTATTGTCTCTCAAGTGTTTTTAAATAACTCCCAGAATAACTTTCTCCATAATTTTACCAGGTAATGAAGTGAGACTGACAGACCTTTAAGCCTTCCTTCTTACCCTTCTCGAAAAGTGGGACAACAATATTGTTAATATTTTATTGCAAAGAGAAATGAGAATAAAACTTGGTTGTCTTCATACCTTAATATCCTATTTTATAATGTAAATTGGAAATGATCAAGGATAACAAAAAATCCAACATCAGATATATTGCATTGGAATGGTTAAGAGATTTAATAGCAGTGTATCAGTAGGTCAAGCACTTTTATTTTCCTTTATAACAGACAAGTAAAAATAACAACTGGTGGGTAGGTTTACCCAGAATATTCACTAAGAGGCAGAGATCTTTCAGTCAGACTTGGGCATTCGTAAATGCAGCCACTCTCTTTTGGTTGTCTTTTTGGCTGCAGCATAACTGGAGTGAACCTTTGTCTTGTCTCAATATGCAAGGCATATTTACTTTCCCTGATGCCCAAATGGTCAGTCATGCCCAATAAGCAAGACTGTATTTTTAGTTTTCCCAGAGGACAGACACCACATGATGTAGAATATTACTCCAAAGATATTTTTGTACTTCATAGTCCTAAATTCCAGTAATGGAAATGGTCTCAAGAAAATTAGTAACTTACGCAAGTGATTCAAAGTTTAGTTTCAAAAACCATGGAGGTAATGTTCAATGCTGAAGCAGTGGTTGTTAATAAAATTAAGTGAATTGCTGCTTCTGATGTTCAGTCAAATACTCTTTATCCTTGCAAAACTTGAAGAAAACTCATTTACCTCAAATTTGTGATTAACTTGCTTTTGAATGTAAAAATGAGAACTATTATTACTGTTGTTATTATTACAGCCTTGAAGATAGCTTTGGTTGTCTTTCGGCTGTCTTTTCACTGCTTTGATCTAATTTTCATCTAATATTTTGATCTTCTTTATTTGAAAAAGAGAGCATCCCCACAGTTGAACTCATTCACACATGTGAGTTCAGCTTCTGGAATGAGTGATAGAAAAGGAAACTTCATTCATTATTGTTTATGACTTAAGTTTGTGTTCTAGCCTAAATTTATTTCTTGAATAACAGAGAAGGACTTATTTCTTGTGGCAGTTGATTTGTCTAACTAGGTATCACAGCCTTAATTGCAGACAAAATCTTGAAGATTTTTCAAGAGGTGTTAAAATCTGGTCTACCATTCCTTATTTTTTCACATAATGTTTAATACTTTACAATAAACTAAGACTGTACTCTTAAAACCTTGAAACAAATCTTACTAATGTTAATTAATTGCAGTTGAAATGCTAAAACCTCCATGAGAAAAATTCCTTCGATCTCTCTTCTGTTCTTCTCAAGTCACCTTGTAGATATTGTTGCCTCCTGGAAATCTGTGTGAAATTCTTATGTGTTTAGCATTCTGCTCCCTAGAGGCTATGCTTGTGTGTCATGCAAAGTATTTATAAATAAGAGTTTATATGCTGTTCCTGGTTAAACTGATGATATAACTTGCGTAATATAAATTGCATCAATATTTCTTAGCTTCATAAACAGTATTTTGATATTGTATGAGTACCTGAAGAAATGGAGATGAAGGAAGGAAAAATGCGATAGGCCAATTTCTCAACTGAAACTCACTCTCTGATGATTACTTTCTCTTACTTTTTACAAGAACCAAATAAGTAAATTGTCACATAACACAAAACATTAGTTTCCAACTAAGGTGAGGTCATCAGTATCATGTATAGCATGCAATGGATCTGTCCTTAATATGCAGTTCAATCAGTGAGAGAGATGTCTTTTCTCCAATGGAAAGCAATGTTGTTTTGCAGAGAGCTGTCTGTACAGAAGCATGGGAAATTAAAGAGGAAAAAATGCTATTATGTAGTCATATCACTAATGATGAATGTTTGGTTATAATACTGAACAGTTTCACTACGATTATGTGAGGCTACAGACAAGATTATGTGTAGGCTGTGATTTATGTCAATTATGACCTTTGAGCTGTATTCAGGTTACATTTGGTTGAATGGGGACAGTAGTAGATAAAAGTGGTAGACCATGTCTCTGACTGACAAAGAGCTGAAAGACAGACTTCTTTTCATGTAGACACACACACTTTTTGAGAACTACAGAAGTTAAGAGATAGGAAATTAGGTCTTTGAATATAAATTCATCCTGCTATCAGTGGAGGACTGCTGTATAACACTTACTCAATCCTGTTGCCCAGAGAAAACTGTACCACTCCAAGCAACAGATCTCCTTGTGCTTCTGGAAAGAAAAATTCTTCTATCCCAACAGGAAGCCTATTGTAAGAAATTTTCTCCTGATATTCCAATGCCTTTTGAATTCACCCCATTATTTCTACAAATAACCCAGATAATTTTAAATAATTCTTAATTTTTATTATTGTCCTTCACATTTCATAAACTCTTCCTGTCTCTCATGTAATTCTTACTGTGCTAGGTTATACTTAATTATCACCTTTCCTTCCCCAAGTTTTGAGACATATTTTGCTTGCGATAAAAACAAAAGACAAAGCACAATATATAGAGCACAGTCACTGATTGCCTTCCAGGTAAATATTCTTTCCTTAGTATGGCTCAGGACAAATAAATATGTTTATATGAGGGGATTGCTATTAATAGGATGATGTGGAGAGCTGTAAATAGTAGTAACAAGGTGAAATGAGGAATAAGAAATTTCAGTATGAATATCAAGAAAATATAGCAAGATATATGTTCATATGCAGACAGAATTGCTGGAAACTCCATCATCTGAATCAATTGACAATGCAGTGGAAGGATATGCAAGAATATGGTGTACAGAATAACTTCAGTGATAGAGGAAGGTAGACTAAATGACACAAGGAGCAGGCCGTTCAGGTCTCTAAATGAATAATTATCTCATAGCAAAAGACTTCTAATCCACATATCATGTCTGTCTTAAATAACAATGATTTAGCAGAATGTTTCTTAAGCAAAAATTTATCTCTTCATCTTAAGTGATTAAAATATAATCAAAATTATAATTTAAGCATAATTTAGCTGTAATAATAATGAAATGGAATTGTGAGCAAAGACTATGAAACAAGGATGTATTTACCTTGGATTAAAATGGGATATGGTATTGCTGTAACAATGACTCCAGGAGAGGATGCATTATTTCAGGCAAATGCCAGCAAATGATGATATGATCTTATGGCTGCATATGATATATATCGCATTATATGACAAATTATGACATTAGTCTTTACAGAAGACTGCTACTACTGATGGGATTAAATGTTTCCTGCAGCCAGCTGGCATCTGCAACAAAGCTGAATGAGTATGTACTTTTATTAGTTGTTCCTTTAGAGGATAAGAGATTATGATAGCGTTCAGGCACTAATCGAGAACTGATTTAGACCTCGCTTTTTTTCTTTGTGACCCAGGTGCCCTTTTTTAGACAAAAATATTCAAAGTGAAATAATAATAATTTCAAAGATGTAAAAAAATGACCCTCATTCTGACAACCTCTCGTGCAAGCATGTGCATCTGTGAGGGTTACAATAGAAAATACTTCCATTAGGACAGTTTTACATTGGCAAGGGAGTATGTTGTATTAAAAATGGAATATTTTTTTTGTCATAGAGAGAAATACACATGTGTTTGCTTTAGTAAGAATGGAGAGGAGCAATCCATGTATTAGTAACTGGATAATGCAAGAAAGTTTGTTAATTGGTTTTTTTTATATGAAATGAAGTTTATAAGTTCAGACCTCAAATATCAGCTACACCATTAGGTTTAAGGAGATTCACTCGATTTTGGAAACAAAAATCAAGAAGACCAAGGCCCAAGCCAGGTGAGTGAAGAATGGCCAAAGATTTGACTGCATCTGTAAAGTATAATCATGACATTACCGCTAGCTACAGATGAAAAAAGTTTCTGAAAACTGGTCAGGGAAGCAAGGTGAAATATCAACATCTTATCTAGAACTCTCAGTAGGACTGATTTCCCATTGGCCTCTACCATTCGGTATATAGGTAGCGTGGAAAAGTTTACTTTTTAAGATGAACTGATCTGAGAAGCTTTTTTTGACCATCACCGTGTATGTGGGAACTAGAAGTTTCCCAAAGTTTGTTTGCAGGCGGCACTTTGCAGTGCTCTCCAGGGCTGTGATGTTGTATGATGTCTGCAAGAAGTGAGCCAATGTCATTAATTCGTTCTAAAGTTCCGTGGCACAAACAAGTGCATTGTATTTCACAAAAATAACTTTTCTCATGACCAACAATATTTGTCATATTAAATAGGCAAGTCTGAAGATCTTTACTCACGCCTCGTTACTTAGCCCATGAAGTCTGTTCTCCTCAGACACACTGCCCAAGAAATGACCTATAGTGATAAAAACACAACTGAGTCTTAAAGATTCTTTATTCATTGTATTTGCTCATGTTGTTTCCAGTCACGGCAGTTCACAAAACAATGGGTTCATAGAGGCCCCAGTAAAGCCCCCAGCCCACTTAAAGAAGAATGGCAGTTTATCGAAGGCACTAATTCATGCCTTTCCAGGCCTCTCTGTGACAGTGTGCAGTTGCATTTATCATTGAACTTTGTTAACTCACTTACATCAATACTCACATCAATAATATATATTGTTGCTTCTCTCTTGTGAGTGAAGTGACAGACTCCATCTGCAACACTCTCCCCAGTGATCATGTTCCTTCACAAGTGCTGTTACTATTTAAACCGCATACTGCTTTTAACAAGGCAAAGTTCCTAGGGAGACGTAATATTTCACTACATTTCCAGAGGTATTTAGGGAAGGATGAAAAAAGAAAAAAAAAGGCAAGTATACCCTTCTTTATGTTTATAGCAATTATACCTGTCCTAGGCATTTTCAGGAAGGAGATATAAGCACTTAGAACATCAAAAGAAAAATTATAGATACTACATTCTGCAAGACTTTCCCAAACAGCAAGAATTCAAGCAGCCTCTGTCACTGGCAGCTGCTATCGGGGCTGAGTTAGAAGCCCTTGTCCGAGCCGAGACAATGCAAAGCCCTGTGCAATCGTTCAGCAATATGCTGGCATTTCACAATTCAACGGGTGAGCCTGTTCTTGAAACATTTCCGTCAACCGTATCAGTTGATGCTTCTTCCACTGTGAGTTGAGTCAGGTATGGTAAATCATCCCCAGAGCCTGATTTCTCAGGGCGTAACCAGTTTCTTTCATATTACTAATTTTGTTTCAGAAAAGTCAAAATGATTTTTATGCACGTGGCCATCAGGGACTTTGTAAGCCTCTCTGTGCATTGCTGACTTTCCCAGTAAGGTCTTTTAATCTAGTTGATTTGATTAAAATTAAACAAACTCATTTTACAAAGACTATATATGACAATCTTGGTTTCATGTAAATTAGCTAGCTAGCTTAAACTCTAACACCCCTCTATGTGACACTATCTTTCCAGATATTTAAGCAATAATAGTTTGCGTGATACTAATGGTATACACACTTGAACAACTGAAATGGAAGATAAATTAAATACTTCTGTATTGTGTTTTCATGGCAAGGTTTTGGTAGCAGGAGGGCT
>NW_009627007.1:0-22431 GCF_000690535.1 Cariama cristata
AAACCTTGCCAAACCTAGTACAATGATTGTTTACATTTACTACTATTCATTCCCAGTAAAATTTATCCAGCCTCTATTTAAATATACCACTATTATTTTACTCTGTTCTTTGGCTCCAGCTGCTAAAACCAACTCAGAGGCAAATAGGGCAGTGGGAATGGCACTACTACATGATAAGGTTGAATGGTTATTTCTCTATCCAAGCAGATTTCAAGCTGAGAGGATTTGTTCATTTCTCCCACACTAACCCCAGTCATCAGCCAACTCGAGTGAGTGCGCTTTGGCTGAAATGACAGCACCTAGATCCCAAAGGTGCCAAGTAAATTGCCAGAGCTACGCAGCCGACTGCTGCATGTGGAAGCAAAATGATAAATAACCACACCTGACTGACCACTACGGACTCGAGACTGGGAAGAGATGGGATCGTGTGCCCAGGGCTGCGCTGCTCAGTGGGCAGAGTCTGCTGCCACTGGATGCTGGGTTTGATCCAGCACAGCAGGAAAATGGAAGGTGCCCAACAAATCTCTCACCTGGCAAAGGGCCCTGCCATTGCTGCCAGTTTGGAGACTGGGGGAGCTGGGGGAAGGTCATTTAGGCAGCCTGTATCTGTCAGACTGATTATTAGGACAATCCCACAGAGTAAGTGAGGGAAAGGGGGAAAGAGGAGGGATTTAAAAGAAATTTCCACAGTGAAGACAGTGAGGTCCCAGATTAATCACTCAAATTGCTCGGTTCTAAAGAGACTAGTGACTCCATAAAGCCAAAACTTGACTCAGACACTCCTTACACCTCAGAAAACCCTTGGTTAAGTTTCTGCTGTGACTGGTTCAAGTTAGAGATTTGAACATAGCTCTTGCACAATCCACTAAGTGATATAATCCTTAGTTATCACTGCTTGGCAGGGACAGGACTCCCTTGGAGCTGTGCTACTTTTACAAATAAATGTTTACTGCAGGCAAGATACAAAGTTATGACATATAGCCAGTATATGACAGACTACAAGGTTCAGCATCTGTCCCACAAAGTTTTAATTTTCTGACACAAAGAACAGCTCCAGCTGCAGAGGTTGAGACCAAATCCCCAGAGTGTCCTGAAGCACTGCCATCATGCCCATTTGACGGCTACCCTGCTGCTGATGCAGGGTAGGAACTTCTCTTACTTCAAAACTCCATCATCAACTTCAGAACAACATCCAAACCTTATTTCATTTTTTCCCCCAAAAAACCCATCACACTCTTGTGGAAGTTTTACACTTTGTCAAATCAGCGCGTTTGGGAAGGAAGAACATTTGCCACAATGCTTCACCCCAGCTACAGCTCAAGTTTCATGGCAGAACTGCAAGAGGACCGCTGCCTCTACACAGTGGATCGCTCTGAAAAATAGACTGTGGTGAAACTTTTTACCTTTGTAAGGTCATCTAAGCTCATCTTTCTGTCAGGTCTTCTCACTCACTACTTTTTAAGACACCAATGTGTGTCACTGGACAGTCAGCAGAACTCGAGCCAATGGTTTACGTTTAAAAGTTGTTAGATATCAAGTTATAGTTACATAAGATCCAGGACTGATTAAGATGGGGGGATAAAAATAATACAAGTCCATTCCATAATTTTTACTATACAGAACAGAACTTGTTCATAATGTATATAAAAAAAATTGTCCTCATGACTCTTGCAGTATGAAATTCTATTTGCTATGCATTTACTTTCCATTACCAACAACATAGGAAGCAAGCTGCAAAAATAGTTTCTCTAAGTCACTGAATTACACTTAAAGGGGAAAAAAATTGCTTTGGAATACACCGCACTAGCAGAGATACAAACTTTCAGCTGCAGCTAAAACATATTAAAACTCTATAAGACTAGGTGTAGAGGCACAAGTTTTCTTGGTTACCAAGTCATCTTCCTTAAGTCGGATTTCACATCAGAGAGATCATTTGCTCATCCTACTTCCATTTCAACAACAGCACTCAAGCTTTTGGTATTTGTTTGCTATGCTTGCAGTGACAAGTTAAGTTCTCCTAGTCAACTCTTATTTTTCACCATTGCACCAAAATGCAAGTCAGGTCAAGCTTATCAAAACCTTCCCACCTCATCAGGAATTTTGGAACCCCTGTACAAAGTACAGGGCCATACTTGCAACATCAGGAAGTCCAATTCAATTGTTAGAGAAATGATGGGGGGTACACTCTCTCCCGTTTTATTTTTCTCATGCCATCAGACACCTTCACTCCAGGTGAAGAAAATACTGATGCTGTTTCTAATTGTTGGTTTGGGTATTAGACATATAATACTAAGTTGCATACTCTCTGGAAGGATACCATGAAGTGGAAATTCATTTAGAGGTGCTCTGTACTTATCCCAATAGCATAAAGAATAAGCTGTATAAGTACTGCAGAATTTCCAGTAAAAAAAAGAGGAGTATCAGTTATATAAAGATTATAACAAAACAGCAGGAGGAACCAGACATGAGAAATTTATCACAGTAGCTACATATTCCTAATCATGAAGACGACAATGTATCTTTATGCTTTTAACTTTGAGCAAAAGAAGCTATAAAGGCCACTTGAAGTTAGGTAAATATACCAAAAAATTCAGTGCTCAGTTGCCATACTGCTGTTGAAGAGGTAAGAGGCAGTGCTTTAAAAGAACAGAACACAGCACAAGTATGAGAAGTAGTATTTTTCCCTCTCAAAGAGAAAGGATAAAAAGAACAAAATTCCTCACTATAATTACAAACAAGTTGAATAAGCAGCCAGAATATGGTGTCAGAGTGAGGACCACAAAGGTCCTATCAATATATTATTTCTTATTTTCAACATTGTTTTTAAGTGCCATTTTCAAAATTATGTAATGGTAATCCTGAAACAACCATCTATAAACATAATTAAGCCAGTTATTAAACCAGTCAGTAAAATCGCATCCATAGTAATCCTCATTTCATTAACACAACTCCCAACTCGAAGTGGACGCTTTGTTGTTGTTAAAGTAATGTTTCCAGTACTAATTTGTTTTCTTCGTGTCGTTATGGATAAAATTAGCATGTTTCATATACATTCCCTAATAAATCAGCATTTAACATGAAAGAACAGTACAACATGGTAATTCAGAAAAGAGGGACATTGTCTGAACTCATTTCAGAAAAACACACTGACAACTAAGGACTGATGTATTCAGTTTCCTGCCACACGTGAAACAAATGATGAACTGGAAGCACATACCGCCAGTCTGCTTTCACAGCAGGAACATAGAGAGTCCATCTACAGGACAAAACATCCTTGTTTGTTTGAAAAACTGTATAACAAAAATATGTTATGGTTTTATTTGAACATAAGCGAGCATCAGTGTGATATTTACCTCCCAAACATAGCAACGCAGTAGCAAATCTTGAAGGAATGGTCAACTTGTTGCCAAAAGTCTTAATCAAAAAGGTATCAGAGAAAAAACTAATAAAAATATGTAGAGGAAAAACTGATAAAGAGCTCGCATCCTTTGCAAAATGCAAAGCAATAGCTAGTTTACAAGGGGACAATATAAAGAGGAAGAGAGTTTCCAAAATTCTTGTCTCATGTGACAAGACATGCCACAAATAACAACATAGAGATCAGCGTGAAAAATGGCCCTCAATGCACTTGGGGAGCTTGAATTATTTTCTGCATTGGAGGCAAAATCCTCCCCTCAAATCTCTTGCAAAAGAACATTTACACAGCCCCAAAAGTTTCAGCTGAGTATTATCCTTGACCAGACACCACTGACCATACATACATCCAGCCAGGATGCAGACTCACCTGGGTGGTCTGTCCTACATACAACTTGAACAAGCATGGAAGGACCATCAAGGATATAAATGGAACAGCCCTGTTTGGACAAGACATGCCACAAATAACAACATAGAGATCAGCGTGAAAAATGGCCCTCAATGCACTTGGGGAGCTTGAATTATTTTCTGCATTGGAGGCAAAATCCTCCCCTCAAATCTCTTGCCCTGGACAGAGATGTATGTGCTGCAGATTTCAGATATACTGTACACATTCATACACATAACCTTCACCTCCGATAGTTCATCCTTTTACAAATTCTGCTCCTGGAACAGAAGTCCTCAGATATGCATTATAATAGGAGAAATAGCATTAATGTATATGGAATAATCTGTGACCAAAACCAGTAAGATGAAGTGTATGTGTGTGCTAGAAAGTGATCCTAGCAGACTTAAGAGACAAGGGCACTGGGAACTGGTGAAACTCCCCAATATATCTCTCACTTCTAATGGCTTTGCTACCCGTGTTGCACGCTGTTCTTTGATCCTCTTCAACCAGCTACTCACGACAGAGTGCGGTCGTAGGCAGCACCGTGTCATTACCAAGACATAAGCTTTCCTGCTGCCTGAATCCCCACATTTATTTTTCACAAGCATGCAGAATGGACATGCAGAAAGGGTTACTTCCACATCTGTTTTAATATATTCTTGGTTGATAGATGAGTTCTAAGCTTCAGTTTCTGCCAAGACCTTTCTTGACACAGTTCAGAAAGTGAAAGCAACGTAGCCGCAAGACAGGAAATAATGTGTGCAAATGTGACCTGATGCAGATCAGTAACCATGCAGTTCAGGGCAATTAATTTCTAGTTTTTGCCATATTCAAGTACTAAGCCTGCCTTAGAATTACTTATTTTCATATTAGCAGGACTGGCAACCAACTGTTCCAAATGATAGCTTATCAGACATGCATTTTTTACCCTCTAGGTTGATTTTGCTTATAAACAAACCACAAAAAAAAGTGTTGTAGGAAGGTAAAGCTTCTGCATAAGGATAACACAATCCATTTCATTTTAAGGTATACCTTCATGTCTACCAACTGTAAAACAAAATTTAAAATAAATATATGCTCTGAAGTGAAAAAGAAGAGCAGCCTACCATGAAAAAAAGGAGAATTTGACATGATAAGAGAGAAATATGTATAAATGCCAGCCAAGAGGTCATGCTAACAAACAGCTTTGAGATAAGTTTGAAGTAGTCATTAAAAAGTGATGAGCTACGACACAGCTGGTTCCACGGACTTGCATGCAGAGCCATCTGTGTAAAGCTTTGGCAATCCCTCACTTCCCCAGAAACAAAGGATGCACACGATGCCTGCACATAAGACAGTAGTTCACCAAGATTCCTGCAACAGAGACTAGCACTAGGGAAGTTTGCTCTGAGAAATCATCTGTGAAACACTGCCGTACCGGCATGACAAACCCTAACATCTCTTCCTTCCAGAGCGCTGAGGAAAACGACCCAATAAACTCACCCTCCACAGCTGTGGTGCACCCAAGGCAGAAACTTTACATTCTATATCTTTTGCCCTCCACGAAACTTAGAAAAACAATCAAAACCAACCATGACCAGACCGTTTGTCAAATGGGTAAAATATGTCCTGCTACAAAACACATTGGACTGCGGTGGCAATACAAAAAAAAAATCTCCAATAGGCTTACAGGTAAAATACCACATTGAAAAACCTGGCTACTAACTCAACAGCCTCTGCTGGAAATATATGATGGCCATAACACTTAGAATGGTCAGAATCATACTGAAAAGGAGAAAGCCAGTGGCTATTTCCAGTCTGCCTGAAAAGCACACAACACAACCTCCAGCTGTTTAAATTCAGCACCACATCCTCTGTGCTGCCTGATGCAATACCTTACGTAAAAACAGCACTGCAATACAGTGAACAGCCCCCCAGGCAGGGCAGACAGAAGGGATAAAATGCTGCACCAAACAGCACATGCGCCTCATTAGTGCTGGTGGGACTGCAGAGGAGAATAGCCTGTGACAGCAACCTCAATGCCTGCAACAGGCTAGAGAAGCAGGATTATTTGAACAAGCACCTTTTCCTCTCAGAGAAAATACCAGCCAAAAGCTTTTGGGGATGGAGGGAAGTTGGAAAGAAAAAGAGCAACTCCCTGCGGAGAACAGAAAGACCTTTGTACCTGCTCCTTTCCACAAAAGAAAAAAAACACACACCACAGAACCACACAAAAAAACACCCCTATTTTTATTTTTATTTGAAAAAGATATATTCTGTGGTAACAAGGACAGCTCATCTCTGTTATAGGCAGACTGAACTTGCAATATCAGTGTGGTCCATCACATATGACCTTTCCAGCTTCATGAGTTTTTGGAGACAGCCTCATCCAGGAAAGCAACACGCTGCCGCTCCTTCCCATTCGAGGTGCGCTGACAAACAGCAAGGACGGTCCGATAAAGCTGTTCAGCTCAGGGCTAGGAAACCAGATGGAAAAGCAGCCTGTTGGGAGGGAGCGGTCCAGGGCTGTAGCTGATCGTTAGCAGCACAGAACCCCAAACAGCCAACAAGCTCCCACTTGTTGTGAAATCTGTTGTCCTCATGCACATGGCACCAAGAAGAAACACTGGATGCCTGGCTTTCCGAAGCAGACAAGGCTTCGGGCTTCTGGAGTTACACTTGAAATTACAACATGAGAGTAGCCATGTGGGGTTAGGTCACATATTCTTCCTTCTTGTGTCCTAATACTGACCATAAGCAGAGGCCACAGGGAAGTTAGAACAGGATAAAAATTAATAATGCCTCCCTCAGTTCTCCCTCAACCTTTCAGATCCTGTGGACTTGACCGTCTGGTCCAGATCTGAGGGGCTGGTAAGAGTTTGGTCATACCTAATGGCTACCACCAACAGAAGCTTCAGGTACTCTTATCCAAGAGCAAATCTCTGTAGAAATAGAGGAGACTCAGAGTTGGGAAACCTCCCTGTGCCTTGCCATAGACAGCCAGAAGTAAAAAGAAACTTCCCCTCTATTTGCTCAGATGCAGAATTGCCTATCTGAGGAGGTACAGGGCATCTCTTTCCAGGTCATCCAATTCTTCTACACATTCCAGATCAGCCCTGTGAGATCAGGAAGGGACGGGAAAGCAAACACAACCTGCAGAGCTCTGCAAGCAGCAGCCGATGGTGACAGACTCTGTCCCTGCACTTCAGTGCAGCACCCCTCTCTCACAGCCAGGCTCTGAGCAGAGCACACCCAGTGATTAAAGACTGGACTGCTGACTACCATCAGAGTTATTGCCGCTATATCAAGAAGAGACCTCACCAAATGTCTCACTACTATTTTTTTTTTTCTGTCAAGTCATTTCAGCAGTTTACAAGGTACAATCCAGAGGAGAAGGCAGTAAAACTATAAAACTAATTTGGCTGAGAACACAAGACACTTACTTTATCCTTACAGAAGGCAGCAAATACTTGCTTTGTTCAGTTTAATTGGTAGTAGATTCTACACACTGCAGATATAAATTACTTGCACAGACTTGGCTTAGCACCTAGAACAAAGAGACATCTGAAAGTAGAAAGCTATGTTATTTGTGAAACAGCATTGCATCCTGTATTTATAATCTATGTGTTATATCCATATATCAATGAGAAGAGTTCATCAATAAGCAGCCTTATCTCCAAGTTTCTACAGCTTTTTTTTTTAGTATTTACTTATGTTCACAATGGTCTCATAACAAAATATTTCCTTAGAATAGAATGTTAGGGTTTAAGGAGAAGGTCTGAAATAATTTTTGAGTTTGCCTAACATCTACAATTGGCCAGCACTGTAAAAACTGTCATCAGAGACTTTGCCATCCTGTACCACCGCAAATACAGCAGGAGAGAATTCCACTCCTGCACAGTTTTCTAACAAATTAAACATGAAACGCTATCCTTGTACCATGCAGTGTTTCACCTGCATCAGCCTCCCACTGCTTGATCTGGAAAACTTCACATCCTAACCATAAGCTTCCCACCTACAATAGAGCAAGATGTAAAGAAAACGAAGCAAGAACTTTTCTCAGACTTAAGAACTTAAAGACGAATTCATACATAGAGAAGAAACCTAGAAAACTGCAGCCTAACTTGCAGAAACATCACTAAATTCAGCATGATAAAACATTTGGTTAAGAAAAAAAAAAACCACTATGAATTTCCAGCCTAACTTGCAGAAACATCACTAAATTTGGCATGATAAAACATTTGGTTAAGAGAAAAAAAAAAAAAAAAAACACACTATGAATTTCCATCCTCTCTCATAAAACATGAAACTGACTTTACTTTCCAGTTATTATGTAGCTACAAAACAGTAATCATGTCATGGGTACAGTATCACTAAATACAAGAAAAATCTAGAATGACCAGTTTAGTCATCACCCCAGAAAAACAAACAGGCTTAAAATGGAAGCAGAGGAAATTCAGATTATAGACTACAGAGTTAAAAAAGGCACACTGAACAATGTGTCAATTTAACAAAAAATAAAACCAAAAGAGAGGCTTTGTAAATGCTCAGAGCACGAGGAGATTACTGCAAGGGCTGACCCAAAAAACTGTGTCAGTCAGTCGATCGTGAGGCAGGGAGAGACCAGGTGGACCAACAGATGATGTTCAATCAGATGGTCCCAAAGAGTTATATAGCCCACAGTTTAAAAAATACCAGAAGTGACAGAGATCATCTTGTTTCTGTTCCCATCTGTCCCTGGCTCACTCAAAGAAGCTTCAGAACCTCTTCCCAAAGGGAAGTACTTCTGTTCCTCAGGTATACAGAAAGCCTCAGGTAATAAATCCTGCAAGCTTTGAGCTCACTTCCATGAAGAACTTTGAAACATATCAGAATTCTTGAAACAGAAACTTTACAAATATAACTTTACAAGTTTTTGGTGTTGTGAGAGCATTACAGCCAAAGCCAGTTGTGTCTGGAATCCACACGCTCCAGGCAAGCATGCCTCTTATGGGACACTCTGAAGAGACAGAGAAAATGAGTCGCCAGAATTGGTCACTGGCAAACATTTCATTTCCAAACAAAATCATGGATACGCTGATTCTCCTATAGCTTTCATGGCCACATTGCGCTCCACTCACATCTTCCACTGCACATCAGACATAGCCAGCAGTACTCTTGCTACTAACCCAGCTAACCTGGGTTAACCTACACTACTAACAATCTGAAACTAACACCCATAGATACATCAGGGCTCTAACACGTACACAACATGGCTTGTTTCTTACTGCAGACAACAGAACCTGTTTCTCAGCTTCTCCTCAGCATGCAGTCTCCCTTCGATAGACTTTACCTGTTGACACTCAGTACAGAACATCAAAGGTTACAGTCCTCTGCTCTCAGGAGCAAGTTGCTAGAAGGGAGATGCAAAAGGAAAGAGACCAGAAAAGAAGCATCAGGATCATCGTCCTGTACAGCTGTCTGCATCAACTCAAGCTGGGTTAGACAGACAGCAATAAGTTTTATCCAAACGGATTGCACATGGACAGGGTGCATAAGAGAATGGTTACCCACATGGAAAAAGTTACCTTTTCTCTTATGTCCCCAAAGTCCCAGATGGCTAGGGATGCAGCTTCCAATCAACTCCCACGCAAGTGGAATATTCCTTCGAGGAGAGTGTTAGTATTATGAACAGGAATTCTATTTTGCTATTTTGAGGGAGGCCATCATCTTTAAAGACAGGCCTTGTTCATTGTACAGACACCCAACAATACATGCAGTAAGGGTTTCTCTCTCCCCATCTCCTGCATTCTGAATTCCCTTCTCTGCAGCAGTTACTGTGACCAGGCTATTTGCAACACTACATGATCCGTTCCTCCAGCTTTACTGTCCTACTTCCCTGCAGACTGAGCTCCCTGACCTGCGACTGAGCCTTCCACTATGATCAGCTTCATCAGCGTTCCCTCTGCCTCGCTGTCTAACGAGCTTAGAAAAAATTCTGAGCATCTTGTCATGGTTTCACTTTAACAGATTATTTTTCCTTAACTGAGATGGGCAGGAGGCAGTAGCTCCAGAGCTGCCCTTCAGATGCCAAGCCTGAGCTACATACTTTAAAAGCAAGGTTGGGGTGGTTCTCCCTCCCCTTCCACTTTTACTGTTCCCTTTGACATTTTGGAGTTCAGAGGGCTCCATACACAGACAAGAAAAATACTTTCTCACTTGACCAACTGAAGGTTCCTAAAGAGAACAACAAATTAACAATGATGCATTACAAGAAGTAAACTAGGGTTTGCTCATCTGCAGCCACGCTCTGCCCCCAAGGGACAATTTTTATAAATACAATGTTGTTGCTCTTCAAATGTTTCCCCTCGAATCTAGACTCTCACCTCTATCAGTGGCAGGTACTGTTGTCAAAATAAGTGTAAATGAACCATGACGATAATCCATAGAGCAAAGAGCAGACTGGAAGGCTCAAGACCATCAAGCTATTTGTATTTGTTGTAAACGGCTTGCACTGCAGCTCCAAAGCAGGCCTTATGTAATCTATAAGTTTCCTATTCATCTTCATAAAATTCTAATTTTACACAGCAATAGTGTAAAGTCAGTTAAACAGAAGAATGATTTTATAGGTTTCTAGAGAGCTGATGTCATTTGGGAACAGTGTACTCCATTTACGCGCTATGTCGGAAAAAACCCACAGTCAGGTACAAATCACAAAGAAACAGTGAGTGCTTCATGAGTTCATAAATCTCAGGCTATGGATACAGAGGGACCAAAATTTGAATCTTTAAGCACCATAATTTATGGACACAAAAGGATTCATTTTAACTTTACAGTATTCAGAATATGAGCAAAACATGCTGCAGCAGAAGCAAATATATGAGGCACTAAAATAGCACTAACTAAAAATATTTTATTATTGTTGGTCCATTGCACAAGTTCAAAGGCAGTGGCCTAAGCATGTAACAGTGTGCATCAGTAAGAGATGCTGTGAGAACAGAGACGTAGCACATGTGCAGTGCCTAACATGCTGTAGTTTGGCTGATCATTACATAAGTTTCTTTTTTTCTGCCCCCTTTTCTTCTCCATCAAGAAGGATCAGGAAGCATAAATGCACAAGAAAGGGCCTCGATTCACAGTTGGTTAAAGGCAATGTTATATTGTTCATAACTGCACATTCTTCTGCTGCCTATCAAAGATGCTGCTCAAATGCACAAAGGCAGAAGTTTAATCAGCATTCATGCACAGCCAGGAAGTGTGCATGTACACATCGCAGCAAAGTTAATGTTCTTCAGAAAAAAATTTTTTTAAAAGTACGACCTGGACACAATTTTAATGTTTTGGTTTTTAACCCAGATTTTATTCCTGATCTCCAGCTCTCTCTCTCTGTTCTGCAGCAAAGCATCTTTATCCACCAGCAGCTGAAAGCTATGTCAGCCATGCTTCAGTGCGGCAAACAAGTACCTTCTGCTTAAAGAAATAGGACATAAGAGTAACAAGCAAAATTTAACACTACATTACCCACCAGCTTTTGAGGTGACATGTATGATTATCTACTTGGAAACGCAGTGAATTATGGTAAAGGCTCAGGTAATAGAGGGGCTTGAGACACAGCCACATCACATGATTCCGTACCCACTGGTGGAGGGAAGGTACTGCCAGTAGTTCAGCGTCACTTTGGAGGAGATTCACACTATGGCCAGAATACAGGGTCAATTCTGGCACTAACATGGTAGATCCCTGGTTAAACAGCAAAAGCACATACCTAACATGAAGATGTAAGAGTCACAGAAAGTTCTCAGTGCATCAGGTGGATGCTTAGGTGCTCTGCTGACTTTGGTTTAAACCCTAACCCAGTTTCAAACTTGAAGACACTAAGAACACAGAAGATATGTTCAAGTCCTCAGCAGGTACCGAAGCAAGCAATCAGCTCTGTACATCCCTCACTTTGGCCTTTGCCCTGAGCCCATTTTACTCTTCACAAACGCTAATACTGCCTCATAAGCTTACTTTGAGGAGATGTCAAAAATAAATAACACGTACTCACAAAATCCATCGATCCACAGAAGCCATCCCTATCCAGCACTGCACTGTTTGGAGTCAGCAACACCCACTACCCAGGCATAGCTGCAGCTCTTCTGGGTCTGAACTGAGCCTCACCAGAACACATGGAAACATTCTTCTTATAGATCAACAAGCTGAAGCACAAGGTGTTCTCACAAGCAGGTATTATAACCATTTTGTAAAGAAGCAAAGTGAGACACAGATGAGTTCATACTCATCTCTCACCTCAGTGGTATCTCAAGTAGCGCTTTCAGCCTTGACTCCCATCTGTTTGCTGTGGTCTTCCAGTGCAATAAAGTACACGTTCAAAGTCAGTTTCAAGTAAAGCAAAACACAGGGTAGACACATGGCTGTCCTTAGCTGGAAGCAATTAGCAAAGGCCCACTAGCTCTGTAATGATCAGGGCTGTGCCACAATTGGTAACCCTCTCTAACTAAAAGAACATAGATAAGATCTGGATAGTTTCAGCTGTTTCTCTCCTGTATCCCATCCTTCCATCTTTCTTCCACACAGGCAACCACACTGCCACTATTTTTCCTCAGTTTTAAGAGGTCTTTCACATTCTCCTTACTATTACTTTTGTTGCAATGCTCAATTAACAATATTTAGACAGTAATAGTAGCTTCTATAGAAGAATGCTTTCCATCAGTAGATCACCAAGCTTCAAATGGCAGTCTGCATCATCCCCTCTTTAGAGATGAGGAAACAGATGCAGGACAATAAAGTGACTCATGCACCATCCAGCAAACTAATAGCAAGACTAGATATAGAAACCTGGTATTCCCAGTGCCCCATGTACTCTGTTCTCAGGCTGCTCTCCCAGTAAAATAGCAGCTTGCTTTCTGCTCTCACAAATTGGACTAGCATCAGGGTGCAATAAAGAGCTTTCTCTGCAATTCAAACCTGTTCCAGCCACTGCTGTTGTATGTGCTGGCCCACGTCTCCACTAAGTCAAAAAAAGCAATCATATAAGAAGTTTACGAGCTAGTTTAGGACTGAAAACAAAGACATAACATGGAGCAAATGCTAAAATAAACAACAGTGGGGATCTTAAGTCTAAGAGTAAAAAAATAAGTGAAAGAAAATATATCTATCTATTACAAATACCAACATTACAGATACCAATGCATACACTTACAAATACAATATATTTTAGCATTCACCCAATGAAGTAGGGCATCAAACATTAACAACTGCCATTATTATTTCAAGTGCAAACTCGCTTTCAGGAGCAACATGTTACAGAAATTTTGTGCAGCACATTCAATACTACTGTAGTTAAAATAAATTACACGTTTAGATTCAATTATCAGACCCTGATGAGTCATAACCCTCATGTGGCATTTATTTAGGAAAAAAAAAAATCTTGGAAGCCTCTAGCACCACAAAGAAAATTCAAAGGGATGGTGAATTCAAGCATTTGAAAAAAATGAGAGGTGCATTAATCAGCAGGTTCAACCTCCCAACGGCAGGAAAAAAAATTTATTGCTTGTCTCAGGCATCCTTCAATCTGACCTGCAAAGCAAGCAAATTTAAAGTAACATCCAGTACCTTATTGAGGTTCACAGGCTGTGAGCCAAAACAGTCTCCACTATTTGCATTTCCCACACACCTATAGACAAGTGTCTTAACCACATCAAGGTCATTCAATACCAAGACCATTAAATTAAGTTTTCCTCTAAAACGAGGCCTCATTATCAAGTCTAATTAAAGGATGACAAAAACCTTCTGAACAGTTCCAATCCTCGGCAAAGGCTTATTCATGAATAGAGCATTCTTTAGAAATGAAGTTGATTAAAATTACTAAAAGCTATTTTAGTCTCTGTGTTAAAGGTCTCCTGACTATCAACACTAGAACTATATAAAATTGCTACAATGCATGATTTTTCTATTTGCACTTTCATGACATGCTTTTTTATTGCTCTTCTGGACTCACTAGCTCCCTATTTTTGGCAATTATCCATCAATGTTTGGAAATCACAGTATATAGGAAAAAGGCATGATGTAATGCTCCATTTTATCCCAGGAACATTGGTTCCACAGCAGGGGCAGACTGTATCACTTACAGGAGAGCTTATTTCTGTCATCAGCATTTTAGATTTCTGGTTCAGATACAATTTCAAAAACTTGTTGAGTTGTTCTCAGTGCTAGAACAAAAACAAGCTCATTTCTTGGTGGCTCATACAGTTAAGTATTACCTAGACAGCACCACACACACAAGCAATGCTTTGTGAACTCACCCAGGATCTGAATCTCCATTTCAAAGTGCCTGATAAAGTTAGAGGAGCACAGATAATAGAAAAAATATTAAAAGGCTTGCACTCCTCTCCAGAGACACCTCTGTGGGTCTTGGACCTCAGGAAGAAGCTTCTGATACCCTATTTGCAAGTCTTTATATGGAACACAAACTGTTGCCTTTCCTCCTCTTATCTATGGCTCCACAGAAAGAAATGTCTCACATGAGCTTTCCCCTCTCTGAATCTCCCTTCCACCCATTACACACAATGCACAGATTTGTATCATGTGTTTGAAATGAGATAGAGAGCCCTAGACTGTAAAATCATTTTCAAGATGCCAAAGGGTAAGAAACCGTGATATTTAGGGTAAGCACTCAGGGTTTTACAAGTTTCTTCATTTTCAGAGCAAGAATGGATTATGCGAGAAGTTTCTTCTGGTGCCGATGCAACTAACAACGAATGTACAAAATCCCATTTGCCTGAGCACTACAAACGAGAATAGCCAGCTCCCCCCTAGCTCAGTCACCTCGCTCCGTCTTTGCCATGAGCGCCATGTCTCGGAGAAGCTCTATCTTTACACCTCATCCCAGGGCTGTGCTCACCACTCTGAGCTTCTTCATTGTCAGCTTTACCCAGGCAGGCAGAACTCAGTCTCCAGGCTGCTGCCATCAGTCCTCTCAGTCTAATTTAATTAGCCTTGCTGTATATATCCCCAGGCCTGAAACAGCAACTTCCTACCATTTCCACCATCACACATAGGGTGAAATGGCCCCATCCATTCAGGCTGAAACAGGAAGGACTATCACGTCCATCTGCCTTAACCAGGTCTTGGAGAAATGGCTACCATTAATACCTTCTTCCTGCAGACCAGGTGTTACTGCCAGCAGGACTATTGCTTATTGCTTCTCAGCAGTAAACACAGGTGAAATATCCACAGAGCTCACAAAAGTGTTTCCATGCTATGCACATAGGGAAGCTGAAAGCAGCTGAAAATCTTGCAAGAAAACCAATAATAAAGATTTCATGCTGCATTTCTCAGACCCATGCCAAGGGGATAGATGTGGTCTGTTTTCCATAAATAGATGCTCCCACTGTCTGATCAAGAACCCAGGGATAAGTCATCCTAATACTTGGAAATTACAGTTTTCACAGGAAGTTGCATCAGAGTAATAGCAATAGGATTTCTTAAGTACTAGACCTGCCAGTGAGCAGAGGAAATGCTGGAGAAAGGAAGCTAATCCAGACCAGCAGGCACAGAGATACTAAAGAACAGCATGCCCAGACCTTTGTAAGGTACATAGACTGTGGTGACTATTTGGAAAAAGGTCCAAAGCTTCTAAAAAGAGATTTTTTTCACTTGTTCTCCTTGATGGGAGGTGGTTCCAAGAATAAAAAGGGACTTCTTAGGGCTCTGAAAAAAGTGAGAAAACCTATCTAACTCTGGACCACCTTCTAGCATGTGGAAATTAAATTGATAAATTTACCACCCAGAATACTTTTCATACAACACACATCACTAGAACAGGTTCCTTTACTTCATCTTTTTCTTTTCTTCTGCTCTGCTGGGTCTCTCCCAACCTCACATAAACCTTTCTCTCTGTTTGTCCCTAGGTTTTAATTCTTTTGATGAACTTCTGTCTCTTTGCCTAACACAGACCTGTCTATCACCCTTGGAGAAAAACATCCCATAGAGGTAAATTATAAAGAAAAAGGAAAAAAAAAAAATAGTAATGAGTTGTCGCTTTAAAAATGTATTTACCCCATTCTCCATGCTCTACATCAAAAAGTCACTCAAAATCCAAGTCATCAATCATTTCTCCATTATTGCAAAACATATTATAAACCACTTGTATGCTTTGGTGATTTTAAGATTAAAATTACACAGTCAAGACATTTTTATAGCTTTTAATTTATTTTTTTTTTTTTATTCCTGTTTTAAAACCCTCTCACTAGGCTTGAAAAGAAAATGTTTTTCCCTATTGATTCTGTTCTTTCCCTTTGGCAAACATTGATTCCCCACCCCCGAGTTACTAATAAATCACAAATTAACACATCTGTTCTGTTCCATGACAACAGTTTCTCAGTATCAATTGGTGCCCTCCTCTCAGCTTGCCAAAAAATTCATCATTCCTGACTCGGCACTATAAAGGGTGACTAAGCGCCCTTCACAAATCTACTTTTGCTACAAAGACTGAACAAACCAACCATCTGAGATGGTACCATAAAAAAAAAATACTAGCTAGTGTTTGCTTCAGTTAGAAATCTGATTGTCTAAAGGACAAAGAAGTCTTTTTAAAAACCTATATCAGCTCCTAAGAAGTGGCAATACAACCGAGGAAGGCAGTACACCATCTGGTTTGCCAAGCCTCACTTGAGACTGTTCCATGATCTTAAACATTAAGACTGATCTTAATCACGTTCTTGCACTTAAACATACAGAAGCATCACACCGATCTCTTGACGGCTGTATGTGGAACAGAAGGAATGCACTGAACAGAAGTGTGTACATTCACATACGTACAGGGTTATGCTAGGGTCAAGTCCTCGCCTCTAAAGTGATTGCAGTCACCTAGTGCTGCAGTCATCTGAATAAACTCCAGGACATTATAAGAAAGTAATCCCACGATGCTTGTTCTTGCTGTGGTTGCCCACCAGAAACAATAGAAGACTTTGGACAAGAAGAAAGGGTCAAACAAACTCCTAGAGTTCCTCTTCTGTCATCCACTAATTTGCCACCATTCATTTTCTATCTTTGTTAAGTAACTTGCTTTCTAGTTACATAGGGATCTGCAGCACTTTGACATTGTGGGGATATAGCTAACAAGTGAGGAAGGTGATTAAATTGTCCAGGTATTTCTGAAGACTGAAAAGGCAGCAGAAATTCCCTACAAAAAAGGTGTTGTTTTGTCATCAGTTGAATGCAATCTTTTAGACACTCAAGGAATCCAGGCAAATAAGACTTGGAAGAAGAGCAGTAAGAAAAGAAAGGGGATATTAATGACAAACAAGAAAGGGTCTCTCTAAAGTATCTCAAGAAGTAAAGGATGCTCTTTATCACACACAACAGCAATAATTTCCCCTAAAAGAGGCTGGGGGTGCAGCTCTTGAAAAGAGTAATTATATCCTGAACATCTGAAGAGATCTCCATGGAAGTCAGAGTGGGGGAGGATGACAGCCAACAGAGCGGGTGTGAACTCGCCACGAGCAACCATTAAAGGTGCTCTCCTTTGGAACCACAGGTGGCAACTGTTGAAAATAAACCAGTGCACTGGGGTTTACACAGGTACACAGACAGGCTAAGTCAAGCACAGGGCAATGCAGCATAGGAGAGGAGCTGGGAGACTGCCAGGAAGAAGTGGGGGGGAGAGAGAGTTAAGAATAAGACAAGAAGCTTTCTAAAGAGGGAGTTCCTCTTGTGCCAAAGCAGATTGCTTACTGTGACCTAAGGCACCAGATAACTGCTTAAAAATAAGCAGCGTGCAGACAGAGGCAGTTCTGATGGCGATGCCAATATGACACCCTATCACTCAGCCTGAGGTGCTAAAGCTGTCCCATTTCACTTGCAAGAATTAGATATTCACTGGGACAATGTGACAGAGTGAGCGTTGCTGCACAAGGTGCTGTATTAGCAAGTGGGGGAAAGGCTGAGCTTTACACACAAAGTTGGGCTGGAGTGGATTGTCACAGACTAAGATGCAAGTCGGGTTCCTAACTATGCAGCAGTGTCAAGACCGCAGTACTTCTGGCCCTGCCAGTAGGAAAACAGAAACTAAGAGACAAAGAAATTTCTTCACCCAAGGAAACACTGCTACCTCCACAGTTAGGCAGGAGCTGGGCAGGGATTGTTAAAGTGCTAAATTCTAGAGTCGAGTGCCTAATGCAGCATTTTGATGCCCAAATCTCTTCAGAGTTATAGGTATTTAGGGGAGATCGACTCCATGTACTTCCAGGTCAAAGTTAAAGCCCACAGAGCTCACAGGATGTGTCCATCAGTCACTTTGTAACAGATAAAGTTCATCCCTGTATTTAAAACTCAAACAACAACCGGAATCCTGTTAGAAATGCCACAGAGACAGACTCACTCTATCTACTGTCTCCCTCAAGCTATCTGTGGCTTGATTTCAAGATGGGAAAACAATCACATCCATCTGTAATTATCTGTAACTGTGTAAAAAATACTCTTGTCACCTGGCTAAGCACAAAGCAATGATAATTCAGACAAAAAAAACAAGTGTTTTCACTGGTCACTGCATGAAAATTTCTTTATCTTGAATAAATATGGTGCCAGACCGTCAATAAATATGTCTGCCAGGGAACCCAGAATCCTTTCAGAAGATATCAGACATTCCAAGATGTTCATACAACACTTTATACTGTATTGAGGTAAGAGACTCAAAGCCAATACTAATGCTTTTCATACGTTCAACAGGAAAAAAAAAAAAAGAAAAAAAACACACACATACCCCACAACACACAAATTGCTGGAGGGAATACAAACAGTGCCAGCATCACTGGTCACTAGTTTGCCTGCTGTTAAGGAGGACATACATTTGGTGCTGCATTTTACCTCTGCCTGGGATTTCAGAGCATTTCATTCCCTATGGCAGCTAGGATTTTGAGATTTTTTACATCAGTATTTTCAGATTTTATTTTTTATTTCTTAGCTGCTCTTTCACCAAAATCAATATACTTTTCATCACCCACACCAGCTCAGCTAGCAAATTCTTCACATCAGTAACCACTAACAGGTATCACTGAGAAGCGAAGGAAGAAAACAAAAGGTATGTGGAAAATGGGCTTGAACTATGAAGTACTAGACAAATATAGCTAAAGGCTAGTGAAAAAAAGCCAACTAGTTCGTGGCCTTCATTTTAGACATGGAGAGTAAACCATGTTCAATTAATGCCTCGATATTTCAGCAAATCAAAGATCTTCTTCATAAGACAGTATGGCAGGTTTTACGCAGAGTGTCAATCCACATGACAAAGTTCCACTTCTTTTATACAAAAGTTCACTGCCTTTCCAACTACCTTTCAACTTCACAAGCACATCCTTAACTCTGAGTGGTTACACTGAGTAGAAGTGCTGAAATGAAAGGACTACAAGGAGTAAGGACAATCAAGAAGTTTGGAAAGATGAGCAAAGCAGCCCTGGTGAAAAGTAACTGCAAAGCCCAAGATGAGCTGGGTATCAGGGCAGACTCTGACCCCAACATACACATTCCCTAAGAAATGCCTGCTTTGGAACTGCTTTGCATTGACAAGACCACATAATTATCCTCTAAATTATGCTGGGTTGGTTTGGAGTTTTACGTGAAAGCACAGTCTCTGTGCATGTACGTCTCTGCCACAGTCACATGTAAACCTATTTGTTAATGGCAATCCACTTCAGAGGTCTTCAAGGTTACTAAATCCCTGAAATTTCATGAAAGATAGACAATCCGGTAGAGGAAAAAAGATGTTATGGTGAGTAGAGAAGGTAAGACATCAGTGTGAGCTCAGTCCTTATTAATCATCAAGAAACCTTCATGGGAAAGACTCGTTTTAAGTGCCCTAATTGCAGAAAAAGCATCTCTCAAACTTTGCAGTTATTAGACATGAGAAATGTCACCTCTTATTCACCTTTTTTTTTTAATGCTGCTATGAATCCTCCAGAGCTCACTCTTGGTTATAAACTCAGTTAAAGCTCTTCCCATGACCAAAATATTCTTTCTCTCCAACTCATTCCCACTTTTTGTGAATTCTCTGATGTCTTATAAAACTCTACCTCACTACTGTAGCTTTAGAATAATTTAGTTAAAAAGCCAATCAACCATGAGACACAAAGCCATAGGAAATGAGTTTTCATTAGATCTGCTAGTCACAAAAGTACTTGTTTATTATTACAGAAGCAGCTGGAACATATTTGGTTTCTGCACAATGTCTCTCAAATTTTACTCTCAAAACCAAGGACAGCTGGGACATAAGATTACCAACAGTTGCCTGTAACATTATTAAAAAAAAAGGATGGCATCACAAGACAAAGCCCCAACATGTCGAGGAAGAGCACACTAGAGTAAGGCAAGAAATCTGCCAAAAAGCAGGCTGTATTTCTGCAATCTTTACAGGCCATCTAGAAAAAGAAATAAAGACATGTTAATGAAAGCAGGCAGGTGATGAGAGCCAGGGGCATGTTGTCAACAACAGAAAAATCCAGAGGAATCTAACAGCAGAGCAAGGAAAATGCTGTGAGAAAGCATCCCAAATTATCACTCACATCTTAAAAGTGAACTCCCTTTAACCTGGCTCTCCACAATGTGGATGTTAAATAGTTGAGCTTGGCATGCAAGACTACCTGTCTACACTGCTATCTGTATCTGAAGCAGTTGGTTCTACAGTACAGCATAATACAATGAGATTAAAGAGCTTTCCAACCCCCTTCCAGAAGCCTACACCCAAATCCCCAGATTTCTTTCCATGGGGCTGTTCTCCAGCCTCACATCCCCTATTTTGTATGTGTAACCAGGATTACCCCATTCCAGGTCAAGAATCTGGCACTTTCCTGTTAAATTTCATATAGTTGGCGACTGCCCAGCTCTCTAGCCTATCCAGATCTCTCTGTAAGGCCTCTTTACCCTCGAGTAAGCCCACCACTCCTCCTAGTTTAGTATCATCAGAAACTTACTGAATGTACATTTATTCCTGTGTCCAGATCATTTATAAAAGCATTCAAGACACTGGCCCTAAAATTGACCCCTGGTGAACCTCACTGGTGACCAGTTGCCAGCCTGATGCCACCATCACAGTGAGATGACTCCTCCAGCTTTGGGCCCCATTGAACACATCTTCCTAGGAGCTTTAGAAATCACCTTCACATCTTTCATCCTATGGTCAAACTGTATTTCTGTCCCTTGTTCTGAATCTTACCTCTGACAGCAACAACTCAGTTTGCTTTTATCAGGCAAGTCAGCTGTGCCCAACTTTACCAGTCTACAAAGTCATGAGTCAGACAGAGAGCTCCACAGCTCAGCTCCCACCTTAGAGGGGATGGGGAGAAGAAAGATCAGAGAGCAAAGAAAGTGGCATCAGTGGGCAGTGGAGTATCACAGCTGAACCCACGTGAAGGTGGTGGGAAGTATACATAGCTTCCTGGAGCTTCACCTTCTCTCCCCAGTTACAGAAAATAGGTAGAAACACCGGTATGTTTGTGGTTTGGTGGGATTTGGGGAGGTTGTTCAAGAAAAGTGAGGTCACCACATTATATTACATCATGGTAGAATGGCCTGAACTTAAAAAATAGCCTAGGAAAAATGTTTATTCTTATTACATCTGGGAAGTACAAGCTTCTATTCATCTTCATCCAACAGAAGCTAATAGCCAAGGTGCTTAAGTATGGGGGCTGCTCTTCATATTGTTTTCTGCTCTGAACAAAACCAGCATTGTTTTCCTCTGCCAAAATAGTAGACTAATGAATGATTTTTACAGCACTATCCTACAGAAAAAAAAAAGCAGGAGGGAAAGGAAATGCTTTGGATGATAAACATCTACAGCTCTCCCAAAAACCTGGACAGCCTTGTGTCAATAAAGTCCCAACATCCCATACCTACAAATGAACTTTCTATTCCTATACCACATGAGACGAAAGAAGCTATTGCTTTCCCTTTACAGAGGAGAAATGAAGCAGTGACTTATTCCTAGAGGGACTGGTGAGAGCTCATACCTGAAATGCATTTTGCTGCAGGGCAGTCTGGCAGGACTATGAAGAGCAGAGGAAAAAAATAAAGCCATCACTTTGAAAAATCCACTGAGCTCACAACAGTAGCATGGAATAACTCAGCAAGCCTGGGGACAGTGGGCAGAACGAGGTAGACCTGAAAAGAGAACTAGGAGGGACAGCGGTTGGGACCAGGAGCAGCTAAAACTTAGAGATTCAGATTTTTGGACTTTTGACAACAGCAGCACTGGTTTTGCACAGAACTTAAGGCATCTTTTGCTGTCTTCCACAATCTACAGAAAAAAGGATAGGCCAAATATTCCTACCGCTGAGTCATTCCTTCCACTACTAGTCACAGCCCTTGTCTCACCAGGAGTTCAAGCATCAGAAATTAAGGCTAGAAGCCTCTCTCATGCATTTAGCTCGTCTTAAGATGGGAAAAGGATTCTGGACAGTAAAGCAGGGGTTCTTCTTACTGTCAATAAACCATATACCCTCCATTTGGGCCATAATAAATACCTCCAGTTACGACTGCCTGAACTACTTTTGTAGCTTATGACCAGACCTTTATCCTTACCGAACAGAAAACATGATACCTACATACCCCTCTAATAAAGTTAAAGCATGATAAATGCAAGGGATCTGCTTGATGAATACAGTTTGCAGGTGGTACATGCA
>NW_009627007.1:22443-25733 GCF_000690535.1 Cariama cristata
GGCAAAGCATCAGGCCTTGAAAATAACAGAGTGGCCTAAAGTCACCAAAGCCTCATGGCTGCAGGCTGGGCTGTAACCACCAGCCCAGTCTGCCTCCCTCGCTGTTGGGCAAGCTGTCTCATCCACAGCTCTCTCAGCTTCCAGATCCAAGTTACACAGAGGAAAGCAAAGTTACCAAATAAAAAACAGTCTGTCAAAGTGAGTTGTTTCTGGTTTGGTTCGGTGTTTTTCTTCCTTCTCCTCCTTCCCCAGCTTCAGAGAAGACCAACAAGATTGGAGTTAAATTCTGTGTCTTTCAGACAAAGAGGAAACTTAATTGCAGTCTTCAGGAGACCGAATTTCTATTGAATGAGATAATGAAGCATAACCAATTGCATTTCGGTGCCAGGGCTCAGAAGGCAATTTCCTAAGAAGCAGAGGTGTGGAGCAATCTCCTCAGCAGTGTGATTCACTGAAACACAGCAACTGGCAGGCAGAGACAATCAGCCCCAGATAGAAGTTTCACGGATGACAGTAAGAGGCGCTTGTAAAAGGCTCCAGCCCAGGTAAACTGGGAAAGACACATCACCACTGAACAGCTATTTAATAAAAATTATAACTAGAATTAGTGATATACATGTATAGGATCTTTCTTATGAACACTGAAGCAAAAATATTTACTGTTAATATAAAACCACTGAATTAGTCATGCAGTCTCTAAGTACCCCCCTGCTGTCAGCAGTGCCTGGATTCAACAAAATAAGATGCTGCTCAGGACAGAAATGTCTAACTCTAGCCCTGAAGAAATGGATTCTTAAAATGCTTTCTAAATCACTACACAATAACTACTTCTATATCACAGGAAGCCTCATTTTCTACTGCAAGAAAAGACCAGCTGAACAGCTTTATTTTTCAATGTATTTTTGGAATGTGTTTCTATGAGCTTAAATGATGGTGTTGAGTCATAAGCCCTGGGATTCATCTATTCAGCCCGTGCTCAGGTATCTGGAATGCAAGAAGCTGGGAAAGAGAGATACGAACTTTCGGTTCTTTATGCGCTCAGTATGTCCTATATTGCACGAAGTATTTCCCTCCTCCAAAAGCCACTTACAAAATAACTTAAGAAATCTAGAGAGATATCTCTCTATCTTATGTATTGCTGCACAAACACCTGACGTACTGGAAAATCCAAACTGAGCTCTGCACAGACATCTGATCTCCCCCAGGAAACCAATTCTTTCATCACTGGTGAAGGAAATACAGTTCTTTGTTCAGAGTCAACTCCAAGATGTGAGAATTCAGTGGCTCTGTCACTCAGAATCACATGCCCACTTAAATACCAGATGAGTCAAATGTTTGAGATCAAGAGCAGAACCAGCACTGACAAACTTCTATGACATTGTAGAGAACCAGTTAAGTCACCATCTAAATGAGCTGGCTGTCACTTCAAGAATACCCACCCTATTTAGGTTCATCTGAACCCCACTCAAAAAAAAAAATAAAATATTCCTTAGCTGAAAGTAGAATGGACTACAGAAAAAAGAATTCGCATTCTTCTAGACAACTGTAGATAGTGCTGGGTCACATACCCCTCTCAAAACAGCGGAGTGGGAAGTAGAGCAGAAAGGAAGATCCAACTACGTTTTCTGTCCTTCTCTGTACTGATTTTTTTCCAGACGCTTGCTTGTACAAGACAGAATTTGACAGAGCAAAGTCTCAGCTAGGAACTCCTCAGACTGACATGATCTAGAGAAGATTTAAATTAGGGTAGAAATTGTACAGCCTTGGTCTCAGCTGTGAGACCTCAACATAATGCCCATCATCCAGTAAAGACACTTATAAAATGGAATCTCAGTTTGTGAATGTCAGGAAGAAAGGGCTTGGGATTTGTAGCAAAAGCCAATTAAACAGTTCCCATCTCGACTCTCTGAGCATCTGAGATCACAGCCAGAGGAGAGTGTCTAATCACATCCCTCTAAGACAAAATGCACGAAGCAAAATATTCAATTACTCTAACTTCACAGTTCTAACAGGAAAGGGGACTCAAATCAACACTCCTACATACTGGTAACTGTGGATTAAGATGTACAGAAGTTCACAGTTCATTTCTAACCAATTAAACAGCTAAATCAAGACTTTAAACCAAGAACTACGTATCTCAATATTCCTTGGTTCTGGGGAGTTTCTGTTACAGATCTGGGCTGGTTTAGCTGTACAGATTTAGTAACAGAGTAGCTACACAGAGCAAAAGGTGGATAAAGACCACACAGTGCTGTCATTAGCAAGTTCAGAAGCAATTCAGTTCCACTGCTCTTTTTAAAACAGAACAGAGTTTCTGGACAGCATTATTTTGTGTGTCACAAAATGTTGGGGTTTTTTTTAATGAATTAGAAAAACAGAACTTCCTGTCAACTAATACTTTGCACGCTACAAGGCGCAACTAACATCACAGACTGTGCAATGCCGTGTGCTTGCAGTAGCATTTCTGTAGGATGGAAATGTGCCAAATTCCAGTGTCATGAGTGAAAAAAAGACATTAACAAGGATTGAGGGTTTGTATCTTTGCACCCATGCTTCATCCACAAACAACAGTGCAAATACTTAACATGCTGCTGCCTTGGCACAAAAGCCTACCTTTGCCCTGCAAGTGGCCAAGGGCCAAAGTCAGCTTTCAAAGGCCCTCCAGCACTGGCATAAGCATGCTTCCACTGAAATCAGTGGGAATTTCCTCACTGAGCTAATGAGAGGAGACCCTGGCCAACACCAGTCCCATCTGTACCGAGTATAATCCATCATTCTAACAAAGTAGAAAATTCATTCATACACAAAACAAATGAATATTCATCACAGCTATACATGATACTGAGTCCAGTAGCATTATCAGCTATGTAACAGCCATGAGCAGAGAAAACAGCATTCTTGCAGGTCTATACTGAATCTGAACAGATGAACGGTACATTATTTGTTACCAGTCTCTGAGTCAGCCAGTCCCTTAATGGATGCTTCTAAGATTTTTCATTTCTCAGACATCTCAGCTATTGTTTTACCTGTCATTCTCATCCACTAAAACACTAGTCTGCTTCCCCTAGTTTTGACTGAGATGTTGCAACTTCTATATCCCTTTCTAAGAGCCCATTTTCTAATTGGATGGCTCACTCCCCAGCATAATCATTTTACAGGGAACCGAAGCATGATTTAATCTGTCAGGTTCCTTAAAATATATTAAGGAAGCTCTGCATTCCCAGAGGATCAAAAATCTTAAACTATTGATTGCTGGGAGTATTTGCAGCAGGCAGAAGACTGGAGTATAT
>NW_009627007.1:25764-34893 GCF_000690535.1 Cariama cristata
CCACGTATTCTTTCCCTAGGTATCCTCTTTTGGTCACAGTCAGAGACAGACTGCTGTGCTAAATGGAAAATAAGACCTGTGTGGAAGTATTTATGTTCCAGAATGGATCTGAAACAAAAGGTAATGTGTACATCTTCACTTATGTTACTAGTCTTCTGCAATAATCAGGTCCACCCACTATTTTATCCTTCCAATCTGTTCAGGTAGATGCTATATTTTCAGTGCAAGGTAATTCAGACAGAATTGTCACATGTTAATATAAACCTAAATGATAATTTAAGATTACACAAGGCAAGCATCAGAAAATATCAAAAACACAATTACTTGTTTCTCCTTCCAGTGAAATTAATGTAACAATTCATCAACAGTATTCATGGGGGGCGGGGACCAGCATGATTATTCCCTTTCCCTATTTTCAAATTTTCTTTACACAAACAGGTAGTGAACAGCAAAGTCAAATCTGTCCAAAGATCTCTAGGAAATCTCCTCTGTAAGATATGTCATGTAATACTTGTCAACTCTCACCGTTTCACAGCCAGTAATTGTTTCAGCAAGAAATTCTCAGTCATGCAACATCATCATTTCATCCTGGCTGAGTTCCCTTCGCTGTCCTTATCTCCAACTGTTGAACCTGCCTCACCTTTTCAGGATCTATTTATATCAAACACCAGCAAGGTAGCAGGGATTGTCAGCTCCCACCTGAGCGGGACACAGCTCTGCAGAGACAGAGAGGATGTGATTTTAGCAATATGAAAGGAAAATAGCTTTCTTCTTCCAGAAGAAAAAGCAACAAGAAAGCCTTCATATTAATGAGTAAACCAAAGCAAGGAATAGTTATTTATGCAAGGGAATGATACACCCAGGGAATACTTTTGCTAACAACACTGCAAGGAAGCTTTACAATGGTAAGTGTGCTGTACCAAGTCTGCATATATACAGCATGGGCCCCGGCCAGACCAAGCCTTTTTATTCCTCTTTTCAGTGAAAATTAATGGAAGGATAAGCAATATATGGACTCAAAGCATCTAGTTAAGGGAGGGCGGGGGGTGGAAATCAGCTAAGGAGATTGTTTTTTCCAAACATGCTAAAGAGGAAGCTACGTTAATACTTCCAGTAACCTGAAGGCACCGGAGATAGCAGTACCCACACAATCTCTCCCCTCAGGTTTGCACCAGGTCAACATAATTCCCATCAGGGAGTGTCCCAACTCAGTTTCTCTTCTGATACTGCCTATTTAAGGAAAATCAGGAAAGCTTCCAAATAGACTAGAGCTCTAGCAGCGGTAGCCTGTCCCTTGCTCTGAGCAGCATGATCCTCACCAGTGCCTCTCCCCATGTTGCAGTTTTGGCAGACTACTCTCCCTCCCATCCCACAGCACTCCCACCACTTCGCCTCCTCGGGCTCCAGACACAGAAGTGAGCTGTCATCCACTCGGTTTTACCTGAACGACAGTCCTACCCCTTCTTAGGTCCCCCACCCGAGCTATGCCCCTTGCTGAAGCACTCCAGAAAATCTTAGCACCCTTGCTACCTACTTGCACACTCGGTGCCTGGCTGCTCCAGCCAGCACCGATGGGGACCATGTGCAGAGTAACCCCAACACATGGAGCAAGCTTGCCTCCTCTCCCTTTCACATACAAGGGCTTGCCAGTGCTTAGGGATGAAATGCGTCCGTGCCAGTCCTGGACAACATCCTAGTCACTGTGCAAATCAAACAGCATTGACAAAAAAGCACACGTCTCAAGTATAAACGTAAAACCAGTTAATTTCTACTGTTGCTCCAGTCAGCAGCTACGCCAGCTTTCACTGAGAACACCCCAATGCCAGCCTAGTTGCACTGTCTGCTTCACAGCCAGTGGTTGGTTAAACCCATGCACCACTACCAAAATTATAGTCATATGGACTGGTTACAGCAGCAACCCATGAACGAACGTGGCCACAAGCTCCTCTTAAAATGATCTTGTCCTCTTTTGTACGTTTCATTCCTGAGAAAGGATATTTTATCCCTTTCTTGTATCACCCAAATCCAGTAGATGTGAGTCCCTCTTTCACAAAGCTGTTTCGCCTTAGAAATTTGCCTTTCCTATCCCTACCTAAGCATAAAGTGATGAAGGCCCATTTATTATTATTTATGTGCTTGAAATACAGTTGAATACATGCTAAGTAATTGGTTAAATACAATAAGAAAATACATCCGATCAAAGTTTCGGTATCAGTAATCAGAAAGTAGGAGTGAAAATTAACTGCTGTAAAGTATCCAGCAGATTACAGTTTCATTGCTTCAACATGACACACACATATTTTTCAACCTCACCCACTCCTCCTATGCAGATGAAGCACGTTGCACTGCACAACTTGACCCAGCAGCCAGCATGATGGTAATGTTTTCTTCTCAACTGCATTATCCATTTACAAAACTGTTGCTTGATAAACAGGGTTAACCAGGAACTTAAAACGTACTTATAGTACATATCTTGGCCTGTGGTGTGCAGTGAATTCAGATTATAAGTGTTATCTGTTATGCTTGGCTATGGCATCTTAGTGATGGCCTTATCTTGGTGATGACATTCAAAGGCAATTAAAAAACAGTCCAACATAAGAATGTAAATACCAAAAATCTAATTCTGCTTTACAACAGCTTCACCTGGATAAAACCAAATCTCACAATTATGAAATTGACCCTGAGGCAGCAGAGAACATATGTGCTTCTTGTGCTTTGTTAGGAGCATCCTTAATGGACTCTCCTGTCTGATGGCTTATGGATGGCTTATTCCCATAGCAGAAACACTTCTATGGGAACAGCAGCAAGTCAAACCCTCTCAGGGGATGCAGCCAAAAAATCCCCACACGAGACTTTTCAAAATCAGAGCAGACAAAGAGCATAAATACTTAATAGATACTGTGTTAGTAAGTGAAACACCTTGTTTCAAGGCAGCAAGATTGTCCTCTCTAAATCACCTATCTGCAAAACATGCTTTGTTCCACTCAAGCCACACAATGCAATTTTGAAGTGGCTGGTGGAGAATCAACCTTTGACCAAACAGCGCTCTTGGTGAAAACCCATGGAGGAGACAGACTCAGATGCCGGGCAGCAGGAAGCAACATGCAAGTGTGTGACAGACAAAACCGTTTTGCTAATCCAAGAGTCACTGATGAACTCTAAATCCGCAAAAGAAACCGCTCCTGAAAGCTTTACTATATGGCATGGACCAGGAAAGCTACTGTGCATCTGTACACATCCTCCTTCACCTTGCAGATCCAGTACTATCAGCAGGCAGAGCTCAGGTCTCTTCCAGCACATAGCAGCTCCATTACTCTACATCTGAGCTAGGTATTCAAGAATATTAAAACTGCTCTTGGATAGAGCACAGACATGACGCCAGTAGGCTCTATCAGGAAACAGTTTTGAAGTGTGCTCTGCTCAGTTATTAGGGGATTTAAAATTTTTTTCCTTTGCTATTTAAACCAAACAGTAGCAGTTTAATCTTGAAATACAAAACCAGGCAGCTTTAACCTCCCAAGGAGAAAGGTAGGAACGACCTCACTAAGGACACCATTCCTTAGGGAATCATTCAATACATGTACTAATATTTTTCCCTCTCCTTCCCTACTGTCCCAACAACTTTGCTGCCTAATTTCAGTAGGAGTTATCATTACATTGATTTTTCCATTCCTTTGTGTTTGTCTTTATGGGCTGCAGTGTTAGTAACAAAAATAAGCAGATGATTTGCCTATTCCACTTGTATTCTACTAAAATCCATCAGAACTTATGAACTTGTGAGCTGTAATTGGCTACAAAAACATGAGGAGAAAACAGTGATATTCAATGTTAATTTTTCTTGTCCTAGAACACAGCAACTGCAGCGTAAGTAAGGAAACAATTCTAGGGAAATATCTCCTGTATTAACAAGAAAGATTCACTACCTTATTACTAACAGTCCCAAAGCATAATTCGTGTTCATGTTCACATACCTGCCAGGAATATTCACTTATTCTTTAATAACAAAAAGTCAGTCAGCTGCTCCTGCTTTTCTCCCTAATTATGAAAAATGTGATCCTTCTAATTTTGAATTATAACAGCACCGCCCAGGGCCGTTCAAATTCCTCTCTTTCTACACATGAATTGCCCTTGAACAAATGCAAGGTAGCTAATGCATCAACTTGTGAAAAACCTTCACAGGTAAGTACCTGCAGAACACATCTGCATGTGTCCTTGAGGTATACCGTAACATCGCATTTCAGTGAGAAATCTACACTTGCAGCCTTTGCTAATGAAGTAGTATAATGTGGTTTTGTGCATATTCTGCCCTAGTCACTCCCCCTTAATATCAACGACAAACACTCACTACAGATGTTCTACTAACATTTCATGCATTCTAAAGCATTTAACTTTTCCATACATGCTGCAGTGCATTAGGGGAACACCCAAAGATTGCAGTCAGTCTTATCACAGCCTGCTGTTGGAAAAGCTCTCTTTATACTAAGTGATATCTAAAGTTCAGGCAGCTTCATATTGCTGCTGCTTTGCACTGGGCAGAGCTTCATATTTGGCATTTATCTACACCACCACAAACCGCAGCACTGGTCTGAAACATTGATGAGTTTTACATCCATGACTGAACATCATGGTCGTTTCTCCATCAAAAGCTAAAAGTAAGCTTTATGTACATTTACTTCAAAGGGACTAAAGTTTACTCTAAATTCAAGGTAATTACACTTCACAGCACTTTCATTCAGTGCATCTGAAGTCCTCCTCAAAGTCTTGGGCCTGATACTGAAGTCATCTGCATAAAGAATAACTGCTGCCATGAAGGACAGCTCAAAGCAGGGAACACACCCTTGACGTGATCATCCAGCAGGTCACCACAGCCACCAGTGAAATGCAGCTGTGCTGGGGATAGAGGGGATGAAGAAGAGACAGAGATATGCATGGCATGCAATTGTCAACACAAAGAAAAAAAAAGAGAAGAAATGAAGAATGTTGTATTCGTATTGAATTGCACAGAGAAGTAATTTCACTATACACAAAGGATAAAGTATTTGTTCTTGTAAGACCTACTGTGCCAGTTTAATAAGCCACAAGTGGGCAAAATCTCTTGCCACATGGCTGTTGCATCATCCTGTGCTGCCTTGCACAGTGGTAGGAAAACTATTCCAGGGGAATGCTCACGCCAAACTGATACACCAGCACCTAGGAAAATATCCAGGGAATGTCCACTTGATACAGCATAGGTCCAAGGGGGCCAAAACATACACAATCACATTCATGCATTGCTGAATCCAAGTCCTTTAGATTCTTGCCAAAAAACATTTGTTCAGCCTCTTGCCAGAATTTGTTAATGCAGCTTCAGCACGGTACCTGCCACAGCCATATGACTTTTGGTTGGCACAAAGCCCAGAGGAGCTCCTATTCACCACAGGTTTCTCCCTTATAGTACATTTATCAGCACCGTTTGCACATCACAAAAAACAAATTTCTAAGTTCGTGTTGCTTTAACTTCACCTCATATTTCAGTGACCCAGCAGATTTGCTCTGCTAAGTTGGAGAGATGAGTGTCATCTTCCTCTGCCTCCTTCCTTCCATGAGGATTTTTCCCCTCTGCAATATGGCTGTGATATTCACCCCTGGCAGTCACAGGAAGCTGCCCACTTCACCTACAGAAAAGTCTCCAGGCATAGTGACAGGAATATGTCGTTTGGTCTCAATGCTGTCATTTAAGGAAAGAGAGGCACCTGAAGAGCTATCCCGTTCTGCAACAAGGTACTTATTTCTACAGGGGCTCAGATACAAGCGCTCAACTGGGATGACCCCGCTTCTTTTGCCAAATCACAGCCTAGGACAGTATAGCTTCAGGCATTCAAATAAATCTGGATTTTTGCTTGTGTTTGATTTTGGCTCATTTCTGACATGAGTTCATGCTCCTAGAAGCAGGTATTTTCACAAGCCTTTCTACCAGATAGTAAGTAAATACATTATGGTTCTGCATGAAGGAACTGCAATATACACTGAAAATCAATGCCTGCATAATTCTGAGGGCAAGAACTTCAGGATGTAATTTTACTTCAATATCTTATGTATTTACATGCGCTCACTGGGTACCCATAAAAGCTTAACAGCATTCAGTTTGAATACAGCTCTGCTATGGGCATGTACATTTGACAAAGTGTACTATTAAAGCAGCTTTGATCTATTCACTGCATGGCCTATCCCTATTTTCTATTTAGGGAACAAAGACTGGAGTCATAATCATACAAAATTACGGCCAACAGATTGGAAAATACAACCAACTGTGGGATACCAGGTGAGAAGCCTATGGCCGGCAAAGGAAAGCAGTAGCTCTGAAAAGCCACTGGATTCTCCCCTTTCTGTTTTATCTTGGCAGAGTAGCCAGTCCCCATAATGGTTTTGGCCTGTTGGACCACAGCAAGGACCCTTGAAAGGGGTTCCCCCAGTTAAATAGCACTAGGGTTTCCACACAGTGGAGAAGAAAAAGTCAAATAAGTGCAGAAGAGCAGAGCAGCAGAGTCCTGAGCAATGCTCAGGGTGTGACACAGGAGCACACAGACCTTGCTGCCCAGCAGCTCTGCAAGATGAAAACCCAGGGACAGCACTACGGCCAGCTTGAACAGCCCTCTGCACCCTTACAAACATCCCTCTGGGTGGGAGGTGGGTTACAACCCACTTTGCTATTATACGGTAAAACTGTGTATGTGTCAAAGCAAGGACTGCAAGGCTCAGCTTCCCTGTCTAGGGTTATATGTAAGCAGCTGAGGTCAGTCATTTTTCCCCAGGAAGCATTTGCTCAATATATCTTTTATTTCAAATCAGATTCAAAAGCTTTGTCTTCAGCTTCAAAGACACTAAACAAGCAGCATAAGATTATGTACACGGCTTATGCAGCTTACAGGAGACTATGTACCTGGCAGCCATTATTCACAGCGGATGTTAGTTTAGATGCAGTAGTGAAAATATCTCAGTGAAGGCTGGAAGAAAAGCAATCTCTGCAGTCACATATCACCTACAAATCAATGTGCCCATCAGACTTCAGGAGAAAGACTTACATCTCCATAATGAAAGGCCATCCGATTTCGATATTCACAGACTTCAAAATTAAGGCCACCTGATAAAATTTCACCAGCAGGGCCATTAACCAGAAAAATTGAGTTTTGTGCTGGTTTCTTTGAGTTTTGGAGAATTTGGGGGTTTTGTTTTGTTTTGCTTTTAAGTCTGAAGTTGAATAAGGCCTGGAAATTTCTGATGGGTTTTATTGTAGCAAACTGGAGACTGATGCAAAATCTCATATGTTTTCACTACAACTGATACAAGAACCATAGCACACTACTGGGTTACAGCCCAGTTTTGCCCAATAACATGTAATATCTGCAATGTGCCATGACTTATCCCAGAGAATATTGCACAGAATTTATCCATAAACTCTGAAATACAAGATTTTCATTAAAAAAAAAATTACAGGTCAATGTTTTTTAGAAGTGTTCATTAAAAAAAATTATCATTTTCTCTAAAATGACAAATTGTGACCATCTTTCACATTCTTCTAAACAGAAAAAACAACTGCTGCCAGCTTGTAAGTTTTGCACATAAGCCTTTGAAACCTCCCTGTTTGGCATCCTCTGAACACCAGGCAGTTTTAAATATCTCATCAACTAGGAAACACAGGTGACAAAAGATGGTTGATTGAGAACAGAGATTGAACTGTAACTCTGAACAGTTTCTCCTGTGAAGGAGACAGAAGAACAAATTGCAATACAGTTCACATGAGTGAAGCTATATAATTGCAAAGCGCAATCTCTCTCCACGGATGAGAACAAACTTTCCCTATCAATATTTATAAGCTTGGTATTTCAGAATCACATTAGAACGTGTCTGATATCTCACAGGTTGTGTAGAAAACAAAAAACTAATGACATATTTGCCATGGCTTTTGACAAATGCCAACTTCTTTTTAAACAAACACCATCCTGCATCCACTACCCTGCGCACACCAAACGCTCCATCTGATGTTCTGCTTTAGGGAGAGTTTGTTGCTGTGTGTAGCAGTGCATGTCACAGTAAAGTTTATGCTTGGCAAGAGTCAAGCCTGCCTAACATACGATGTTTTCCAGCCTAGTAGAAATAAATATTTTAGTTACCACTTCTCTTCTACAGTCATGTTGATGTTTTTCTTCTGCTTCTAGCCAGAGTCTTTTCCTTTGGGCCTCTTTCTCATTTACACAATTTGATAAAAGAAACGGGCTCTTCCAAATAACTTTGCTTTGAATGAAGAGCTTAGTTAGCATTTCTTCCCCTTTAGTGCAAGATCTTCAAAGCCACCAAGGAGACCTCAAAAAAGAAAAAAAAAAAAGGCAGCACTTGAAACAAGCATCCAAATGTTTGTGCAACTGGAAAAAAAACATTCTTCAAATCCGTAGTAGCTTCAGAGGCAGGTGACAGATTCATGCAGGGCAAGTGTACACAAGAGTATGCATGCCTTTGCACATACAAATCAACAGTGCAGGATCAAAACACCCTGCCTTATGTACTCGCATTAATTCAAGTGTAAATATAATGACCCAATAACATGTACAAGCAATATTGTTGCACAAGCAATTGGGTTTTACTCTCTATTATTCTCTTTATAACAAACCCATTTTTAAAGATCATTTTGAGCCATAAGGATGACACCAACAAACTAGATTAAAGCCACTAAAACTCTGAAAATCTTGCATTAAGGTAGATCTATCAACAGAAACAGCACCTATTGATACATATCTGTATGTTATCACTCCTCCTTGAGCAGATCAGAGTGCAAGTGAGCGTTAGACATCATTCAATACAAGGATATGGCCCAGCATGTTAAAACCTGGGCAGAAACCGTAATGAGAATAAAAGGAGCTCTTATAATAAAGGAGTCTTTACAACAAGAACTTCCCTGTTGAATTGCTCCACTGTCAAAACATAAATCTCTACACAGCTTTACATTTTCGAGTTCATTGTAAAACCTGATCCCGTCTCTGCTAAACACCAGGAACACCCACCTGGATCTCCAGGATTACTTGGTATAAAACATACTCCTTTTCCAACTTTAAACAACAAATACATTATTTTATATATATATTATTATTATATATA
>NW_009627008.1:0-11438 GCF_000690535.1 Cariama cristata
CAGGCGGGGTGGGCTTCTCTTCTGTCACTGTGAATCACTCCTCACTAACAGCTTGCAGTACGAGCTGCTGCTCCACACTGGGCAGCGTCTTCCTCCTCTAATTTACTTGTGGTTTAGGTTTTCTCGATTTTCTTTCCCTTTTGGTTGTACAGTAGCTGCGTAGGAATTGCGCACGGGTTTAACTTTCCTAGAGAAAACAGGATAGGTGACTCTCACTATGACTTAATTGGCTCTTCAGACAGTTCTGTGCTAAAACTTGAAAAATAATTAGCATCTTTCTAGCAAAAGGTGTTTAGAAATTATTTTTTTTTTTAAAAAAAAAGGAACAATAGTAAGGTTTCAGTGTATGCAGAGCCGTTACCTGTCTTGGGGTCTTTCTCTCACAATGTCAGAAGTCAGCTCAAAATACCTTTGAATGCAGCGGTGACTTCTTAACGTTGCCCTGGTTCTCACTGACGTTGTCTGTGCCATGGAAGGAATAGGAAAGACTTCAGTGCTCTGTACTGACTTAAAGGTCTTAGCATTTACCATTTTTGGAGCATGACTTTGGGGTGAAATCCTGACTGGAAGTGTTCTTCGCTGTATCTTAATCTGTAGTGAAGCCTTTAAGTCAGGTGAGCAGATTCAGTTGAATGTTTTCTCACCTCTCTTATCTCCTGACTACTTTTTGTATGCAAACAATAAGCAAAGGTCTCATCAGTGCTTTTCTTGTTTTATATTATATAGTGTTTTGTGTTTGTTTTTTGATTTCCCCTCCTGCAAGACAGGATGGATGTCGCTGGTAAATCACCTGGAAGAAGGTAACCGTTGCTTTGGAATAAGAATGTGGCACTGTTTCTATTCTTGTCACATTACATACCTCTCTGAAATAAAAACAAGCAGAAGTTTGCCATATTCCCCTAAATTTCTGCGACTTGAGAAGATGACATGCGTGAAAATACTTTCAGCCTTTTGGAAGCTGTGTTGGTCAGGAGGCCAGAAGGCTGAGGGTTTAAATTCAGCTTCTCCCACCAAAGAGAGTGAATAGCTTTGTCTGCTTCACATAGCTTATTACCGTCTTAGACCTCCAAGATAAGAGTTACAGTAGCTTTCAGGAAAAAAAAAATAATCTCCAACTGATTTATGTTTTGAGTGTTTGTTTTGTTTTTTTTTTTTTCTTTTAAGTAGGACTGCTACTGCATAACCATCATTGTAAAGTATTCAGTGCAAGAAATAGATGGCTAATTAGGCTATTGTCTGTAGGACACTTGCTAATTTCCACAGTGAATAAAACAAAGTGTGTCACAAATGAGGTACAGATTTGGTGAAAAGAAGAGGGTCTTGTGGTTATGGTAGTGGACTTAATCTGGGGAATGTGTACTGAAACTAAATGCTTCACAGAATTTCTCTGTGATGTTAAATAAGTCATTTCACTCGGTTTCCATTAGTGACGGCTAATTGTTTGTGCTTCATTTTTCAGGTATTCAGCTTGAAACAAGGGCCTGATTTGTGGAACTGGTGGGCAGTTAAAGCTCCATCTGAAGCTAATGAGAATTGCAGATGCCCTAATACCACTGAAAAAAATCAGGCCCTAGGCCTGATTTGAACTAGGTACTTAGAAATTAGGGGACTCTGTAAACTTGTAACATCTCTGTGCTTCAGTTTTCTAGCTGTGGAGGTTGGTAGTTCTTTTCAACTCGTCCCATTTCCTCCCAAAACAACACCAATTCATTGAATATTTTTTTTATTTTTTATTTTTGAGGCACTCAAATAGCCCTGTTAAAAAGTGCAGCAAGCTGCAAGGACACAGAATGTCCTTTTTTCAGGACAGGAACCAGAAGGTGTGCAATAAGTTAGAACTGGCATTTTATGCTGACTAAGAACAAACTAAATGCCTGCCTCATTATCTCACAGTCATCTTTTAGATAAATTGAGCAGGAGGGTCCACTTGGAAAAAAAAAAAACACAAAAGTAATTAATAATTCAGGTAATTAAAAATGTGTCGTAGCACATACCAAAGAGAAGGAAACAGTTAAGGTTTTGTGAGCTCTTTTAGTTCTAACAAAAATTCTTGTTTTAAAGTCATAATGAGTAGGGTTTATATGGTGATAGGACAGTATGGTGCAGCCCCAGTTGTCACTGCGCTCGCTTATTTTCTCTTTGGGGTATGTATTAGAAGGTAGTTCGTACCAATTTCTCACTGAAGTCACGAATTCTTCATAGGTTGTATCTTTAGTATCGTTTTGAGAACAATTGCCCACCATTTCACAAATGATGTTCCATCAGTGATAAAAGCAATGAGAACAGTAGCGCTGAATCTTTCACTGATGGGAGCTTCCTCCTCCTGATGTTATAGCAAATTATAAAAGGACAGAGAGCAGGTTTTAACTATTGTCTCTAAACCAATGTGTGGTTTGGTTTTGGTGACATTTGCATTTAGAATGCGTTCAGCACTAGTTTCAGTGAAGTTTCGCTAAACAAAGCCTCTGCCTGAAATACGCTGACTGCAGCAGTGCTATTTTAAGGGTTTACTAGGGTGAAATGTAAGGTCAGTGCTTATTTAATGATACTTAGCTAGTGACTTCATAGTAGCAGTGTTCATGTTGACGTCACTGTTTGCTAGAAAATTGTTTTACAATTCAGCTGTTCAAAATATTGTTTGATGATGATTTTTGCTAATGATTCATCTTGCAACTGAATGAAAACCAATTGCTCATCTGGCAAAGATTTGTAAGAGTGGATTTAAAAAAGATGAAGGACAAGACCTCCTTTTCAAACTTAGATGCTGTTGTGTTTGGAGTTGAAGGCAGAAAATGATGTTAAGGACAACTTTATTTGTCAGTGATTCTTCAGATTTTCTTGCACAATTTCTGATGCTGCCTTTAAAAACAAACTTTTCAGGAGTACGCGAGTTTAATTTTTTTGGCTGTTGCATTAGTATGAATTCTGAATTAAACAGTTCTTCCATTAGTGAAAGTGGGAGTCATGTTCAACATATAATGGAATTGAATGCAGTGCAAGGATCTTTCCTTCAGCAGCAGGTAACAGTACACACAAGACAGCCTTCAGACACATTTGGAGATAAGATTCGTTGTTTTACCTGCTAACAAGATAAGTCTTTGGTTCCTTGTATGTCCTATTTTAAAATACCTAGATGCACAGTGAAAGTTGTCTTGGATACGCTGTTAGTACTACAGTTCTAACAGCCCGTTTTACCACCAGCGGTTCGTGAAAGAGTCAAAGTTGTTTCTGAATATCTGAACTATACCTTTTATTTGAAGAAAACAATGGCCCCAGACCCTTTGTATGGTTTTCTTTTTCAACGTAGAACAATAGCATGTTTGTATATGCTGTGTCCTGCTATTTTAAGAAGTTAACACTTAAGGATTTTATTTTTTTTTTATTATTAATTTTTTTGCAAGTGTCCTGCATTGTCTTCTCAGCAATGCTGCTCCATTATGGGATTGGAGGTCTGAGAAGGTGATCAGGAAGTGGTAATATTGAAAGTATAGTGCAGCCAAACCAATTCATGAAAAGACTTAGCAGCTAAACCTGCTGTGAAGAGACACCGGGTATTAAAAATGCAAACCATTGTCTATACCTGCATTTCTGCCATTAGTGGTACTACTGATTTTGCACAAGCATTAGTGCAGAGATGGACAATTTCTAGAGCTATACCAATATAAAGGCAGGATTTGCAAAACTGTTGAGTAAGCATTATTTCTAGAGGGTAAGTCAGGGTCACATGTTCAGTAGGATCCCACATGATACTGTTATTAAATATCAACATGACAGGATAGAAAAAGAACAATTTTGTTTTCTGTTATCACTTGTCTGGAGCACATTTGGACTGAAAATACTTCATTCTGAGGGCACTGTCTCTTCAAATCTCTGTTCTTGATTAGTTCTTAGGCTGCAGACACAGTCACCTCATTGGAGTTGTTATTACTTCATTTACATCAGCACTTTAAATGCCATAAGGGGTAATATTAGAATAAACTATTGCAAATATTTGGATATGTGCTTCAGTTGTAATCCACAATGTAACTATAGCTCTCCTGTTTTCAAGAACCTCATTTAATTTGTAGTGAAAACATCCCCTCAGTATACAACTCGGCATCTAAATGTTAGTCATTTCTTTATTTCTGCAGTAAAAAGCCTAATCTGATCAATCGATGAGTCTTGCTGAGGCAGGCACGAGCACAGGACCGGCACTGAAGTCTGCTGACTTTTTATTCAAGCCGAGTGTAGCTATTCATCTGCCGTACTTCAGACTGCTGTGGCCAGTGGGTAATAAGTGAATTAATAAGTAAAAGCAAATACTGGAGAGTTTTAAGAAGCACATCTTAGGGAAGTGGTGGTTCTCCTTTTAAACAAAGCTCTGCTTTCTTTTCTTTCCTGTGCTATACAAGCGATGATGGGTAGGATCCCAGTTTTCTAAGAGAGACCTTGCTAGTCAGAGGAGAAATTTTTTAATTAGGTTTAAGAGAAAATCGTTCCGGATTCTTCTGACTAGCTTCTAGAATAAAATGGGTTTTTAACAGTAAAGCTGTAACATGCTTTCAGAGTGCATGGGATGTTTTTCTTTGGGAATTTTTATTAGGGCATTTTTTATGTAGACATTAACTTTCAGTTCTTTATGAAACAAATTTGACCTATGTAATTTGCCATCTTGTTGTGAAGGGATCTCTTTTCAGGAAAGATAGACGGTTTAATAATCTTTAATCTACATTATGCTTTGTATGCAGTCCCTTAAGTTAGAATCGTACTGTTTCTGATTTATTGGTAAGACAGATTACCTACAAAATACAGGCTTATATCCAGAAAGAAAAAGAAGACTTAGTGTCTGATGATTTATTAAAACTGCTAAATTTGGATCTGTTGGAGCACGGAGGGAAAGAAGATTTCAAGACCTAGCAAAAGCGTGCTGGTTTTCAAGATTCAGGTCTCAAAAGCTGGATGTAGTTGGCTGGTCCCAACTTATTTGTGGCATTTTAACAGTAGTTTGAATTTTAGCTGGTATTGCCTGGAAGGGGCATAGAGCATCAGTTTGTGGCCAGCAATGACTCAGGTTACAAATAGGTATGTACTGTAGCAACTGAAATGTGCGGGAGGTGGGCTTGGTCTCTGTATGGAGTAATTTGCAGGTTCTTTAGAGTGTTAGGTTAGTTCATCTTTTTCAATTCACAATTGCTTATTCAGGTATTCTGATGTTTTCACCCCAAAGCACGGGTTCAGTGCCTTTCAAAACCATCTAGAAATGAAGGACCTGGACTAATTCTCTCCAGTATTAAATTACCTTGGCAGGAGTGGAGGGGAGTCCAATCACTAATTTTGAAACACTTTTCCATAGTTTTGCCATGAAAAGGAGCTGCTAGACTGGCTTCAGAAACGTTTGTGGTACAAAGTGACGTTCAATAACGAAGAAGGATGTAGCAGCTAGTCTTTTATAATGTGGTGCTCCCATTTAAGATACTTGAGAGCCCCAACTTAATCGCTAATGCCTATAATGATACTGTGATATACTGTTGTTTTATAGTTTTGTTGGAAGCTATTATGAAGAATGGAAGTACAGCTGGGGGAGGCGCTTACTGCCAAAAACCAGCCAGTAGCAATGATCACAGTAAGCCCAATAGCACGAAGGAGAGCAATGCATCTGCAGCAGGTGAAAGTGGAAAAGGCTACACCAAAGACCAAATGGAAGGAGTATTCAGGTATGGCCTTGCTTAAATACATCACTGCTTTTCATTCTGTGTATTATGTACTTATGCTTTCAGCTCCAGCATCTAAAGAAGCAACCAAAAAATTCAAGGTTAGCTGAGAGGGGTTACTGGTACTGAACTGTCTAAAAGGAAGAGGAGAGTTTCGCTGTGTTTAAACACAGTATGAAACGCTCTCACGTTCTGCGAGGAAGATAATACTCTTCTTTTTACACTATCAGGGTTACTTTATATAAAGATAATACTCAAAATAGTTATTAAGTAGATCTCATGGTAAAGGGAAGAAGTGATGAAAGTTCTATAGTGCAACTTGCAGGACAGTGTTTCTATTCTTAAATATTTTTAAACTTAAGATACGTGCTCACTCCTAAAGTTTATTTTCAGGCTAATCTTGCTGTACAGGCTGGGCTTAGACCTGTGTTAAAACTGTTTCGTTCCGGAAGTACAGGTATCTGAGAAGCCCTGAAGCACATTGTCTCTAAGTTGCATTGTAAACTCTGTCTGGACTTTGTGCAGCATGATGGTATTAAGATGGGGCAATATCAGGAAAGGAGGATGTGCAAAAAGAAACAAAGCTCAACAAAAATGTCCTTTTGGGGCCAGTAACTCTTAAGTCATGTTATCATTACACACTTGTTGGCTGTAGGAGTGAGGAAAAATATTTTTTGATACGTGCCCTGATCTCTGCTAAAGAAATATGAATACAGCCACTCTAAAATAGCACACCTGTATTTTCAGATAAGCCTAGCCCACATATTTTCAAGGGAGCTCAAAGAAAGGAAATCAAGAGGTCCTTGTCTCTTAGTTTGTGTAGATTGTGTGAACTATTGTGCAAAACAAATTTGTGTGGGGGTTTTTTGTCTCTATGTGTGAAATGTGTGTTGCTGTTGGTACTGTCTTGGGATCTTTTCCTGAAGCTGGGTAATCTGTTCAGCTGTGCTAACAGTGAGGAAAAAGTAGCTTTTCTTTGTTGATACAGCAGCTCTGCATCCAGGCAGGTAGACAGCAGCATCTCTGGCATGGATATCCTCTTGGTGTTGCTATTTAGTAGAGCTGTTCATTTACTATCATCTCTGCTTAATAAGCGTGTGCATTTTTAGCCACCTTGAAATATTAGCTGTTAAAATTAATTCAAAATGTGTATATGTGCGCACACGCATGTGAGACAAAATACCCAGAAAGAAGTCCTCTGTAAAATGAGGTTTAGATCAAATTAAGACATGTAACACATTCTCAGAAAGCTGCTACAGGGAAGGCTGTATTACTGCCAGTATTCACTCACCCGTGACATGCCAGTCTGAGCTGCAGTCTGCTTTGATGTCAGGCTCCCTGCAAGTTCTTTTTTTTTTTTTTTTTCGTTTGTTTTACCAGAAAGCGTGTTGCCTACTTTGTCTTGAGAAAAATGATGATGTAGAGCCAACTTTTCTCCCTGGTATGCTTTCATGGTATTGGGTATTGCTTCCTTGAAGGGATTCACTAGATACCAGATAAAATTAATGCAGTTTGTTGAGATCAGAACCAGAGTTAGGGGTATTCACAGAAGTTGCACGTTGAGGATAATCTTGATGCAGCGTTGCTTCGTAGTATCTGTTTCAACAATCTGTTTTGTGAATATTAAATTGGATTTTTTTAAAACCTACCCAGATCTTTGCAAATAAGCGATTGTAATAGCTTGCAGAACAACCCATGCTTGTTTGTATTTTACATACCTCTTAAAAAATCAGCTGTTAAAACAATATTATGACCTTGGTTTGAGTGATGCTACCATCCTTCAGTATAGCAGTTTATAAACCTTTGGAGAGAGGCTCAATTTTGGTTTAGATGTGCGGTGATCAACAGAACAAGTCTCCAGTTCTTGTTGGAAGTTTTGAAAAGTCTGTCATGTTGTCAGTTAGTGACACCAACACACCACTTAGAAAATTTACAGTTAAGAGTTAAAAAATGTGTGCGCATTGCTAAGGAGAACAGGATTAAATACAAACAGTGGGTAAAACTTAATTGAAAAACATATTCAGCGATGATAGCTGAATGAAAGTTCATGTTTAAACCACAGTGAGAATGAGATTTCTAGTTGGAAATATGACAGGCTGCATATGTTATTGCTTCAGTCGGGCCCCAGACTTTTCCGATTAAATGAAACGTGCCCCTCTGGCGAGGGTATTCTTCAGAGACTAGAGTTTGTCACCACCATATACTTCTGCCATAACACAGTGGAATGATTTTCAGATCTTTGAATTGGTTAAAGAAATGCTGTGTGAAAAGAGGTTGTTTTAAATAGTGTTTCAAGCCTGATTTTTAATTTTTTTTTTCCTGTAAAGAAAAAAATTCTAGATAGCAAGGTAGCAAAATCTTCAATTTTTAACAAATTCTGAATGTTACCATGAATTTGACGCTGTCCAACTAAGTTGTTTTGTATGCTTATAATTTGAAAGGTGGTCAATATCCTCAAGTATTCTTCCCTCTAGGAGTTTTTGGTTCTCTATTAGTAATTGAATATAGACTGAGAGAAAGCATTCATGATTTAACTACACGTACCATTTCCAATGCGTTTTCATAAGCTCTAGTGAGCAGTCGGACAGGGGGACTGACTCTGAGCGCTCTGACTTAGATGCCTGATTAGTGTTCCTGGAGTTGTCTAGCCATCTTGAATTTGCTTATGACAATAGATTTAAGAAGCATAGTGAAGACATGCTTGGAGCAGTATAACTAATTTAGCTGCATTAATTTTCATCAGAGTCACTCTAGTAATGTGAGTAGGCATGAGTACAAACAAGCACCTCTGTGATGTTTTTATTTTTTTCCACGTACACAAGGGACAGTGATTGCTAGCAAGCTACCATAACAGTTCTGTAGAGCATTACATGAGCTTGCAAACAAGTTCCTCGACAGGGAGAAGCGTAAGATGCAATATCTTTCCACTGATTGCATAAGTGCTGAATGATGCTCTGTTCTTTGTGCGAACGACGCTGTTTCAGTGTGACAGTTTGAAGCTTGAGATACCCAAAAGCACTTTGCTACTTTTGAATAGAAATGCTTTGAAAATACCATCTGTAGTACATGTATCTCTTTCTTAATGATGCTTATCTTGTCATTGAGGGCTGGATTAAGTTGCCTTAACACTTTAGGCGACCTGCATATCGGAGATACTGACAGGAGACTAGCAGAAATATGTTGGGACCCACAGTAGACTTACGTCTTTTTAGAGCAAGTGCCCTAAAAGTCTCAAGGCAATTGAAAGCTGTCTGAGCAATGTCAACTTAAGATAAATGCATGAGAATCGTATGCGTGATAAAAAAGGGAGAATTTGCTTTTGGATTCTGTGGTCTTTGCTTTAAAGCAATTCCTTTACTGTTTGATGTAGGTTATTGGCATTTTTTGCTGAGATAAAGAAATGAAACATTTGTGTAGGAGAGAAAATTTAAACTTTTTTTCCTTTTGATTCACTTAAAACAACTGAAGAAGTGCTGATCAGGATTACAGCCATCAAAGAGTTCTTAATTACTTTGAAACAAATTCTGTTCATCATATCTGCCTACTCATATCAAGTGTACAGAACCTTTGGAAAGGTTTTGTGGACTAGCATGAACTTAAAAAAAAAAAAATTTGCCTGCTGTGTATTAATCTTTCCCATTTCTTTTTATGCTGTGAAGTGTGTATTATCTATTGTCTACTACCTGATTTCAGAAAAATAGTTTCGGAGATATATATAGATAGATAGATAGATCGTATACTTTACTCAGACTCCCTTTAAATGATCTTAATATTCATATGGTGTCTGATGTGTCTTTTTTAGTAAATAAGCCATAGCATATATTCCATATTACCTTTTTGACATCTGAAAGATAACTGCCATGGTTAGTAGTATGCTAAAGTTGGATTGCTGTCTTGTGAAAACTGTGGTTCAATACTGCTTTTCCTGCTCTGCCAGTGCCTGCCCCGCCAGTGCCTGCCCCTCAGAAAAGAGCACAAGAATGAAATTTTGTATTTGGATCTTTGAGCTAGAACCAAAACAAACCAATAGAGGCATGAGTTCTGTAGGAACCTTGCAAGGCAGGATTAAATGTCATCCAGTAGGAGTAAACAAAAAAAATGCCTCTACGCATTTCATGGATCAAACTAGAAGGATTGTAAGTTGTGTGACTGACTTTTCCAGGCCTTCTGCTGACAGTTCTGTGAATTCAGCAAAAAGAGATATATTGCTACTTTTTTAACATGGCGTCAAGAAGATAATTAACTGAAAGTGGAATAATAAGAGCAATCAACATGTGCTAAAATGAAAAAAAAACCAAAAACCACAATGCAAAGAAATCAGGGCATGCCTTTAATTAGGCTGCTGGAACTGCTGTGAATTGTTGAAATATCCAGTTGAATGGTTGAGAAAGTCAAGGTGGAAATCACAGGCATAGAGCCTGTCATGGAAAAGTGGCACAGAAGATATGGTGGACTTTGTCAGAAAGCTCCTGCCTTTAATCTACACTTTTTATAGCTAAAATAAAAGCGTAAACAAAATCTGGAGAAAAGTATGCTGATGTAAACACAGCCTTGAATATTTCATGTAGTGCACACAGGAGAAACAAACTGACCAGGTACATCCAAGAGCAAAGTACTAAGGCAAGCACCCTAATGTGGTGTGGAATCTATCAGTAAAACCCAGATCTGGAACTTCTGGTGCATTCATTTCAGAAACTAGGGGTGTGCTGGTATCAACTTAAGTTCCTCGACAACACTGTGACCTTCTCTTCCCATCGAGCATTTTTTTGCAGACACAGTTATGTCATCCAAACTGTGACTGGCACATTCCCAATTCAGATGCAAGATGCCATTTGCATCAGGCCCTCTGGCATCATTGGAAACTTGACCCTTGTAGAAACTGGTCTGCATTTGACTGTGTTCTTCTGCTCAGCTCTGGGATCAGAAGTCAGCGTAGCTTCCTCTTGCTCAGTTCTTTGTTGCTGACATTGCCATTGTTGCTTGCTGTGCTGCTCGGTTCAGATTACCACTGGGAGAAATATCAGTGGTGGCTCCCATCACAAGCTTTTGGTAATTGCGGTCAAACTATTTGTCTTTTGGGCCGTCCCTGTGAATGTAGACAGAGGCTTTGGAAGGCCCTTTGAAATACCTAGTTGTACTCAGACCTTCATAATTATGGATCACTGCAGGTATTTGATACAGAAATGCAAGCACCTCTGATAGGTTTTGTTAACCTGATAAAAGCTGTTGATGCTGACCTAATCTGAATTGTAGATTTGAGAAGTGAAACAAGAAGCACAGCAGTAGGATCACATTGTTTTGTAGTCACAGGAGAACCTGTGGTGGTAGCCTCAGAATTTCTGCAGGTGAGAGCAGACATTTCAGGACCTGGAGGGCTTCCTCTGCCTTCGTCCATCAGAGCACAGAGAGGAGCCCAGCGTCAGGCAGAACTGGCTGTTGCTGCGGTTTGAAGCTGGCTGACCAGTTCTTCTGCAGGTGGCTTGTCAACTGCAAGCTGGGATAGCGGAGCTTTGCAAGGCACAATGAGATACCTCTGTCAACAGGTTGTGGATGAACGTAAGCCACCACTTGCCCTCATGCTGTTTGAGAAGTACTGGTTTTGGCTGGGATAGAGTTAATTTTCTTCCTAGTAGCTGGTACAGTGCTGTGTTTTGGATTTAGGATGAGAATTATGTTGCTAACACACTGAGGTTTTAGTTGTTGTGCAGTAGTGCCTACCCTAAGTCAAGGCCTTTTCAGTTTGCTGTG